>NC_090249.1:62102704-62110204 GCF_037325665.1 Littorina saxatilis | reverse complement strand
GTTGGTGACGTGACATTACAATGTGTTAACTAGCTGCTAACAACGCTGTTGGTGACGTGACATTACAATGTGTTAACTAGCTGCTAACAACGCTGTTGGTGACGTGACATTACAATGTGTTAACTAGCTGCTAACAACGCTGTTGGTGACGTGACATTACAATGTGTTAACTAGCTGCTAACAACGCTGTTGGTGACGTGACATTACAATGTGTTAACTAGCTGCTAACAACGCTGTTGGTGACGTGACATTACAATGTGTTAACTAGCTGCTAACAACGCTGTTGGTGACGTGACATTACAATGTGTTAACTAGCTGCTAACAACGCTGTTGGTGACGTGACATTACAATGTGTTAACTAGCTGCTAACAACGCTGTTGGTGACGTGACATTACAATGTGTTAACTAGCTGCTAACAACGCTGTTGGTGACGTGACATTACAATGTGTTAACTAGCTGCTAACAACGCTGTTGGTGACGTGACATTACAATGTGTTAACTAGCTGCTAACAACGCTGTTGGTGACGTGACATTACAATGTGTTAACTAGCTGCTAACAACGCTGTTGGTGATGTGACATTACAATGTGTTAACTAGCTGCTAACAACGCTGTTGGTGACGTGACATTACAATGTGTTAACTAGCTGCTAACAACGCTGTTGGTGACGATGATGCCTCAGTATCTGTCTATACTATTTCTGCCTATGTTGCTACGACACCTTCCCCCGTTGATTTCATCAAACCATTGGCAATGCACGCAAACGACGGACAATGACGATGGAATCAAAGTCGTGCTTTTATAGGACTGACAACCATTTTGTGAAAGCAGAAGTGTTTTTTTTAAAGTTTTAAACTGAAGGCTTTTTAGGGATGTTTCTTCATAGTTCTCTAATTTCTGAAAGAGCGGCAGAAAAAAAGAAGAACATCAAACGGCAGTTGCGCAAGTGATGAGGGCATCAAAGTATCATGCATTACAACCTCTCTGATCATGAGCCTTTACCATCCACCCCGGCAGTCCCATCAAACCCGACAACCGCGAACATCCGCGCGGAGTTAAAAGAATTAAGCTTTTCTCACTGCAACTACCAAACAGGTGATTTTTCTGTGTTTTTCTGTTCGGTCTGCACAGTTTATAGACAGCCAGTCTGGGTTCAGACAGTGAAAAAGCAGCTACCTGATAGGACAGGATCCGGGACCCTAGAGGTCAGAGGTCGGCAGCATGATAAATGAGCAGTATCGCCCGTGGGGGTGTAAGTGGTGTCCCCGTGGCGACATGACGTCACGGACGTGTTGGGGAGTCACAAGGGGGGCTTGTTCGCCATTTGTTATAGCACCTCTCTCCAGTGCCGTGAAACACGCCGTGTGTCGTGTCTCTCGACGTGTACACAATACATTCTATATAACTATACTGTGCACTACGCCCTGTCGTGTCTCTCGACGTGTACACAATACATTCTATATAACTATACTGTGCACTGCGCCCTGTCGTGTCTCTCGACGTGTACACAATACATTCTATATAACTATACTGTGCACTGCGCCATGTCGTGTCTCTTGACGTGTACACAATACATTCTATATAACTATACAAGTCAAGTCAAGTCAAGTTTTATTCCGATAAAAACCCCGTGAGGGTACATGGAAAATTAAAAAACACAATAAAAACACATTTCATTCAACACCAAATAAAAGGAACTAAAACAAAAAGAAATCAGACTATGTACAGAAAAGGGAGTTGAGGGGTGAGGGAGAGCAAAAACAATACAAGAAACAATTCAACAATAATAATAATAAATAATAATAATAATAATAATAATTGTCAGTAAGTACTGGTGTCACATGACTGATGTGAACCAGTTGATTGGCTAATGGCGATGCGCTAAAACTGTTAGCGCACTCTTGGAGTGCGCTAACTTTTCCACAGAGCGTATTCTTACGCCCTTTACCTAAGCAAGACTGTGCTCTCATCCTCAGAATTAATTACTGACATGTAGCTTATATTCTCCACAATACCAAATGACCATAAATTCCCTGCTTCTCAATTAAAGCAGAAGTGGTTTTTTTCTGACAGATTGCATGTGCCTGTGCCACAGTGCGGCTGCCACTGATCTAAAAATAGAAGCCGCTGTCTCTCGCCGACTTGCATAGATTCTTCTCATCGTGTTAGTGGCATGTAGCTTATCATCCACATTACCAAATGATGAGTTAATATAAAATTCCCACCCGCTAGCAGAAAACACAAGTGTTATTCCGATAACGTACCAGCTAGACCAGTTTGGAAGACTGACTCGATCGACTGTCATACGTAGCCGCACTGACAACACTGAAATACGACTGCATCAGTTCAGTAAATGAATGGTTTCCGAATTATTATTTCAAGGCAAGAACAATCGTAATCGAAAACGTGTAGGGTTCAGAACGTTCTTACCACTATAAGACTTATTACCAGCGTGCCTCGTGCGTGCAGACTCAGTCAGTGCAGACTGCATGCAGTGGTTTGATTGCCCTAGCAGACGACATAAACCCCGCTCAGCAAATTAACATGTTGGGCAAATGTGAACGAAAAAACGATGGGGATATAATACGTGTAGGGTTCAGAGCATTCTTACCGTTCATATTTAGTATCAGACTCCCCGATGAGTGAAGATTCAACACGAGAAATATGCCACATTTGTTTTGAAAATGTGCGAACCGTCGAGTCCCGCGGCTTCGAGTCAATTCAAGGGGAGTCACTCCGCACAGTCAATCCGTCGAAGCTCGACTGGAGGTTTCGAATCGCAAATAATGAAGAGCACAGCCCTTTCTCCGAGTTCAAATGAGGTCTCTCTGAAAGATCATCACTGTTCAGTTTAACGCTACACTGGAATTTACCAACAGAAATTAAAATGCGTGTGACGAAAGCACGACACACTTGAGACACCCCACACAAAAGTAGATCTTTACTGTACACGACCTGACCACACAGTTATGCCTATTCAAATGCGCGTTGCAAAATGTGCGCTTGGAATCTTCTTTTTTCTATGGCGGTACTGACAATATCGTTATTGAAACAATCCCAGTGCACTAAGGGATTTATAGAGCAAATCTCGAAAATAATTATTGAACTCAGCGCTATGCGCTTCGTTCAATAATGAATTTTCTCGATTTGCTCTATAAATCCCTTAGTGCACTGGGATGTCTCAATAACTTAAATAATAATAATAATAATAATAATAATAATAATAATAATAATAATAATAATAATAATAATAATAATAATAATAATAATAATAATAAAACACTACAAGTGCAAAGTGATTACATACATTTCTTTACTATGGGAAATGGGGGGAAGGGGGAGGGGGGGTGATGGGTGAGTTAACATAAGGACAAAAATACTATTACAAACAACACAAAACAGATAACGGAGTATAAAGCTAAAAGAGAATTAAATTTTACTCGCTTCTCAAACAGTCCATGACAAGTGTCATGAACTTTGCGAGTTTTAGCAATAAACTCTTTTTTGTAGTGGAAAAAAGCTCTCTGAATTTAACTGAATTGGGGCGGGCATAATTATAATAATAGCACCGTAACAACTGTTTTCTATAATTGGTAAAAAAAAGGACATACAAAAATATAATGGAACTCGTCCCCAAGGTCACCTGATGAACATTTGTGACAGATTCTGTCTTGTCTGGGAATACCAAGAGTCCTACCTTTTTGTATAGGCAATTTATGATTCAGTGTTCTAAATTTTAAAACAGCGTTTGCTAAATTAACCGGCAGGATGGACAAGTACTTTTCAAACTCAAAATTCTCTTTATACATTCTATAATTATAATAAAACTCATTGTTATTTATTTCTGAATGCCAGGTTTGGACAAATTGGTCTTGTAGCCTATTTTTCATCAGTGCTTTGAAAGTATTAAAATAACCACCATCGTGTGGTTATTATTTATAACCACCATCCTGTGCACTGCGCCCTGTCGTGTCTCTCGACGTGTACGCAATACATTCTATATAACTATACTGTGCACTGCGCCCTGTCGTGTCTCTTGACGTGTACACAATACATTCTATATAACTATACTGTGCACTGCGCCCTGTCGTGTCTCTTGACGTGTACACAATACATTCTATATAACTATACTGTGCACTGCGCCCTGTCGGACAGACACACTGTCACAGCCAATAACCAACATACCAGAAAACGCAGACATCAGCAAAAAACACAAAAACGAAAAAGACACACACACACAAACCAAAAAAAACCCAACCCATTAAGTTTTAATTTTTAGTGTGCCAGACATTTGGTACCAAAAAATGATGGAGGGAAGTGTACATACAACATACTCCGACTCTTTTTTTGCGTTGACATTATCTTTTCATTAATCATGCTGCTGGCCAGCCAGCCAACCAGCCAGCCAGCTAGCCAGACCGGACAACCAGCCAGACACAAAGACAGCCAGACATTCTTAAGCTTGTTTCTAAACATACGTCATTGCTCTATATAATGAGGTTGTCCATCTGTATGTGACGGTGGACACAAGCAATGAATTGCGCCCGACAGCTACAGTAATGGCGTGTCTCTCTTCACAGTCACTATATACCTACTGGACCAAACCATTCATAATGGCGCGCGCTGCTGGCATAAAGAACACACACAGACAAAGACAGAAAAGTGTTTCTTGGAGGATTGACTTCCTCTGGTTGTGTTCGTGTTTAGCCACAGAGATAAAGAACGCAAACTTAATGTACAGTACCAATAAACAACACAGAAAGTGGCGGAATCGAGCAGCTTGGTCATCTTTGGAGAAAAGTAACAAACTTGCATTAGTCCCGTAAAACCATATCTGTTGAAGGGGCGTTAAACAACAACAACCAACCGTGGTCACCTTGGTGTAAGAAAGTGTTTCTCTGCACCTGAAGTAAAATAAAGCTATCAGATACTTCAAATGTCACCCTCTGCGAATCGGCTGCTGGGCTGACATTATAATATAGCAAATGGACAACCTTCCTTAACTTTCTAGCAGTAACAGTATGGAGTCTATTCACTGCCTTAAATAGTACATGTCTAAGCATACTTTACAAGAAGGAATTAAGAATGACGACAGGGAAAAGTCGTGTCCATATACTGGGACACTGGTGGGTATGATTCACCCACTCAGTGACATAATCATAGCATACTATAGGGAGATATAACCCAGTGGATTCACCCACTCAGTGACATAATCATAGCATACTATAGGGAGATATTTAACCCAGTGGATTCACCCACTCAGTGACATAATTATAGCATACTATAGGGAGATATAACCCAGTGGATTCACCCACTCAGTGACATAATCATAGCATACTATAGGGAGATATAACCCAGTGGATTCACCCACTCAGTGACATAATTATAGCATACTATAGGGAGATATAACCCAGTGGATTCACCCACTCAGTGACATAATTATAGCATACTATAGGGAGATATAACCCAGTGGATTCACCCACTCAGTGACATAATTATAGCATACTATAGGGAGATATAACCCAGTGGATTCACCCACTCAGTGACATAATCATAGCATACTATAGGGAGATATAACCCAGTGGATTCACCCACTCAGTGACATAATCATAGCATACTATAGGGAGATATAACCCAGTGGATTCACCCACTCAGTGACATAATCATAGCATACTATAGGGAGATATAACCCAGTGGATTCACCCACTCAGTGACATAATCATAGCATACTATAGGGAGATATAACCCAGTGGATTCACCCACTCAGTGACATAATCATAGCATACTATAGGCAGATATAACCCAGTGGATTCACCCACTCAGTGACATAATCATAGCATACTATAGGCAGATATAACCCAGTGGATTCACCCACTCAGTGACATAATCATAGCATACTATAGGGAGATATAACCCAGTGGATTCACCCACTCAGTGACATAATTATAGCATACTATAGGGAGATATAACCCAGTGGATTCACCCACTCAGTGACATAATCATAGCATACTATAGGGAGATATAACCCAGTGGATTCACCCACTCAGTGACATAATCATAGCATACTATAGGGAGATATAACCCAGTGGATTCACCCACTCAGTGACATAATCATAGCATACTATAGGGAGATATAACCCAGTGGATTCACCCACTCAGTGACATAATCATAGCATACTATAGGGAGATATAACCCAGTGGATTCACCCACTCAGTGACATAATCATAGCATACTATAGGGAGATATAACCCAGTGGATTCACCATAGTATGCCAGCAAAGCATGTTCCAGTGAAGCCTGCCATGTTTGTCTGATATAAGTACTGCGAATACCTCATCATTATTTATACGGGCCGGGGGGGGGGGGGGGGGGGTGGGGGTGGGGGGGGGGGTGTCTGGCGAATTTGACAAATCTGAAGAATCTGGGGAATCCACTATGCCTTAATCCAGACGCACACGGCACGATTATATCGAATACGCAACCAACCCAAACTGAGCGAATCAGTTTCAGGGCGCTGCCTCTTTCGGCTGTCAAGAAGCGCCGCTTGGCGGAAAGACGGGAGCGCCTTCTTTTACGCGGCCCCCTTGTAACGTTGATCACCACACGATTAACGTCAGTACTCACTGGAAATGACCCACACGATGCTCTGTCTTTTACGCGGCCCCCTTGTAACGTTGATCACCACACGATTAACGTCAGTACTCATTGGAAATGACCCACACGATGCTCTGTCTTTGCATATTCTACGACATTTAATTGATATTTCAAAACACTTCCTTTCTCACAATGCACTTCGCCCTTGACTCATCTCTCCAGTACTGACACAACCATTTCTTCACTGACACCAACAGAAGCAGCCAAGCCTCTTACATTAAATACAGCGAATGTCTCATGTCTGTTTAAGTTCCCCCATCGGCAATTATGCAACTCAGCTGCCGCTATTTTTGAACCATCATCCGGATTGAGTGGAATCTCTGCTGCCACCACGTTATTATCAAACACAGGAATCCCCAACAGGCAAAATATCCTTGTTTGACATTCCTCCGCCCGGAGAGTAAGAAAGTGGGTCTATTCTTGGGCGTGACATCCACAAGAAAAACGGTTTACCAAGTATGTGAAATTTGTGTTTATCGTCGAACAGTCAAACGTTAAATTCTGCGATCGTCTTTGCTAGAAAGTAGGTCACCAAAAGTGTTTTTTTCACCAATAGGTTCGGGAGGCGTATAAGTATTTACCGTATGTCATCTTTTTTTCTTTTTTTTTCTGTCGGAAAAGATGGTTCCAAGACTAGAGACATTTTAATCTAGAAACACCGCCGGAGACAAATCACAACACAAAGATGACTGCTGTCACAAAGAGAACTGCACGTGACACTGACGCAGCAGTCTGTCTTTTCAGCTCAGTAGGTCAGGGCATTGGATGGGACGAAACGGATCAGACGTCTATTCCGTTTTGTCTGTGGGTCTAAATAAGTATATACCCCCCCCCCCACCTTTCTTGCA
>NC_090249.1:62067704-62100204 GCF_037325665.1 Littorina saxatilis | reverse complement strand
AGTTGTCCCAACTGAAGTGACAATTATCTCCCCCCCCCCACCCCACCAATCTTCTATGAACAATTGTACTGCCATCTTCTGACTTGAAGATGAACAATTGTACTGCCATCTTCTGACTTTAAGATGAACAATTGTACTGCCATCTTCTGACTTTAAGATGAACAATTGTACTGCCATCTTCTGACTTTAAGATGAACAATTGTACTGCCATCTTCTGACTTTAAGATGAACAATTGTACTGCCATCTTCTGACTTTAAGATGAACAATTGTACTGCCATCTTCTGACTTTAAGATGAACAATTGTACTGCCATCTTCTGACTTTAAGATGAACAATTGTACTGCCATCTTCTGACTTTAAGATGAACAATTGTACTGCCATCTTCTGACTTTAAGATGAACAATTGTACTGCCATCTTCTGACTTTAAGATGAACAATTGTACTGCCATCTTCTGACTTTAAGATGAACAATTGTACTGCCATCTTCTGACTTTAAGATGAACAAGTGTACTGCCATCTTCTGACTTTAAGATGAACAATTGTACTGCCATCTTCTGACTTTAAGATGAACAATTGTACTGCCATCTTCTGACTTTAAGATGAACAAGTGTACTGCCATCTTCTGACTTTAAGATGAACAATTGTACTGCCATCTTCTGACTTTAAGATGAACAATTGTACTGCCATCTTCTGACTTTAAGATGAACAATTGTACTGCCATCTTCTGACTTTAAGATGAACAATTGTACTGCCATCTTCTGACTTTAAGATGAACAATTGTACTGCCATCTTCTGACTTTAAGATGAACAATTGTACTGCCATCTTCTGACTTTAAGATGAACAATTGTACTGCCATCTTCTGACTTTAAGATGAACAAGTGTACTGCCATCTTCTGACTTTAAGATGAACAATTGTACTGCCATCTTCTGACTTTAAGATGAACAATTGTACTGCCATCTTCTGACTTTAAGATGAACAATTGTACTGCCATCTTCTGACTTTAAGATGAACAATTGTACTGCCATCTTCTGACTTTAAGATGAACAATTGTACTGCCATCTTCTGACTTTAAGATGAACAGACAGCACTATGGGAGAACTTTTGATACAGCAACCCGTGTGTGTGTGTAGTCTGCAATTAGAATAATAAAGCCATCTCTCGTTCCTTTTCAATTGTTAATTGGTCCGTCTCCGCCCTTACAGGATGCAACTCAATGAAGCATAAACAAGATTTGTTAAATCAAGGCAAACAATCGTTTCAGGAGGTAAGCCAATATGATAGCTGGAGGTTATGAAGAATTAACCATCTTGCGGTCGTTATCAAGACACTTTGATTTACATTTCATACCGTTTTAACGTGGGACTTCCCTCGTGTGTTGTTTGTTCAAGATCGTTGAACATCCTTGTGTAAAAACGGTGTTTAACTGGAGATTAGCGGGAATGAAATGCAGACTGACGGCTGTGCAAATGAGCGCAACGCGACACCGTCACACGACGAGCTGAGTCTGGTCAACAGACAGCTATGATCGGGGCTGTTCTTCCCTCCGTGTGTCTTACACTTGACGGGACTTAGTGTCATCACCACAAACACGCTCGTCGCCAACTCGTCACAATCACAATAACATTCTACTCACAATCAGCGTACGATTCTATACACGACCAGCATAAGATTCGATTCTGATTCTTTTCTGAAATCGTCAGTCACAATCGTTGAAACTGTTTTTGTCCTACCTTACTTCCTGTTTAACTGATCGGTGACACCGTCGCAGGTCTGTGCAGGTTTGTATGACGGCTTATTAGTGCCAAAACGTAGGGTTACCATTTTCACGTGAAAAATAGTAATTGACAGTGTTAATTACTAATTTTCTTTGTTGCCTCGTTTTCGGTCACAGTAGTCGGACTTTAAGAGTCCGCACTGAGAGGCTTCAACGTCCGGCAAACATCACTCTCACACTATTTCTGAAATATCTTTTAATAAAAGGCCTTATCGACCAAGTTATCCGACGGGAAGATGCATGTCACAGTTTTCTGCAATAGCGCTTTCCTTAACGTTGTTTTGGGTATCTTAAAAAAGAATAATCGACCCCGAAAACTTTCGAATCGAAGCTGTTCGTAGCAGACGGACTTTTGATCGCCTGTGGTCTCACACTTTCACAGATATCTTTCAATATAATTCCTTATTCGACAAGTTGTCTGGCAGACAGCCGTACCTCGTATTTGTTTCCACTACCACACTCATACATTTGCTTTGTAGTGTATTAGTGAAGGACAATCGATGACAATCGATCCGAAAATGTTCGAACCGAGAGAGGAAAAATGGCGGCCGGCCGGACATGTGCTAAAGGACCGACCACTAGCTGACGGATCTCTTTGGTCGAGACCCACACACTTTCATAAAATAATATCTTTCGATAGAGTTCGTTATTCAACAAGTTGTCGGACAGACAGTTGTATGTCACGGTTATCTACACATGTGCTCAGCTCTTATTGTTAATTTGCATCGGATTAAAGAACTATGGACCAGAAAAGTTTCGAATCGAAGGATGTTTCGCTCTGGCCGGTGTAACAGTTGCGCATGCGCATTGAGCCCCCACAGTCACGAGAAACACGAAAATTAGTAATTAACGCGTGTAAAATACTAATTTTTAGTTTTGGCGCTATATTTTTAGTAGTAAGCCGTCAGGAAGCGAGCCAAAACTGAAAATTAGACATTAACACTTGAAAATTAGTAACTTTCAAGGGTTAATTACTAATTTTTAGTTTTGGCGCTAGTAAGCCGTCATAGGTGTGTGCATGTGTGTGCAGGGGATCCGAGCATCCTTCCACTTGGAGACATACTCACAATCATCATCCTCGCTGCTGTTTGTACTGACTGGACTTTTGTCTTAACTGATTTAATTTCGTATCTTTCACCAATGTCGATCTGCAAAGTTAATCCCCGCACACGCCCCACCCCTCCCCCCAAAAAAACCCACCACCACCACCACCACCACCACCACCACCAACAATAACAACAACAACAACAACAACAACAACAACAACAACAACAACAACAACAACAACAACAACAACAACAACAACAACAACAACAACAGTTAGTTAGCTGTTGCAATTCGGGTCCAGCGGACAATAATAGGCCAGATCAGGACCCCACAACAAAAACAACAACAACAACAACAACATCAACAACAACAACAACAAACCTCACTCCGCGCAGAGAACAAGGAAGCCTAGATTGTTGTTGTGTAAAGATGTTGTTATTCCATGTAAAAGCCTTGAGAGATGTGTGTTGCTGTACGTGCAACGTGACGGTGACATGCAGAAGGACGGTGTTGTATTCAATACACAAGACATGGAACAATTAACAGTACGCAACGAGGACACGAACTCAGACGGCGTTTGTAACCCGCAATGCCAGCGCGGCTCAAGGCCAGGTTCTGTCACAAACAGCCCTCTTTAATTGGACAGGGCAGGAGCCGTGAAAAAAGTACATACAAGAGCTAATACTCCAGCACAAAGCATTGGTTAGCCACATCCCCACCCCCCCCCCCCTTTAACCTCAAGACGGTCGCAACAAGAAAAGTAGCGGTGTGTGTGTAGGCCTGGGGACAGCCAGGTTTACCTAACGGATTGTCGCCTCAGCACCGGTGCCACTTGAGCAGGTGGGGAGGGGGCGGGGGTGGGGGGACAAGAAAAGCAGCGTCTGGCGACGAGCTAGCTTTTCACACCCGCTGACAGGCTGGAGCACCTTGTCTCACCGCCTAGAGTGTGTCCCCAAACAACACTTCACCGCTTTGTCACGGAGGGGGAGGAGGGGGTACAGGTAAAACACAGGTGGAAAAAGGTAACACGGAGCAAAACAGGTAAAGCAGACAGAAGGAAAGGGTACCATGCGACGCTCAGACTTGGTCAGTCAACATTGTCTTGGTCAACGCTCAGACTTGGTCAGTCAACATTGTCTTGGTCAACGCTCAGACTTGGTCAGTCAACATTGTCTTGGTCAACGCTCAGACTTGGTCAGTCAACATTGTCTTGGTCAACGCTCAGACTTGGTCAGTCAACATTGTCTTGGTCAACGCTCAGACTTGGTCAGTCAACATTGTCTTGGTCAACGCTCAGACTTGGTCAGTCAACATTGTCTTGGTCAACGCTCAGACTTGGTCAGTCAACATTGTCTTGGTCAACGCTCAGACTTGGTCAGTCAACATTGTCTTGGACAACGCTCAGACTTGGTCAGTCAACATTGTCTTGGTCAACGCTCAGACTTGGTCAGTCAACATTGTCTTGGTCAGTCAACATTGTCTTGGTCAACGCTCAGACTTGGTCAGTGAACATTGTCTTGGTCAACGCTCACACTTGGTCAGTCAACATTGTCTTGGTCAACGCTCACACTTGGTCAGTGAACATTGTCTTGGTCAACGCTCAGACTTGGTCAGTCAACATTGTCTTGGTCAACGCTCAGACTTGGTCAGTCAACATTGTCTTGGTCAACGCTCAGACTTGGTCAGTCAACATTGTCTTGGTCAACGCTCAGACTTGGTCAGTCAACATTGTCTTGGTCAACGCTCAGACTTGGTCAGTCAACATTGTCTTGGTCAACGCTCAGACTTGGTCAGTCAACATTGTCTTGGTCAACGCTCAGACTTGGTCAGTCAACATTGTCTTGGTCAACGCTCAGACTTGGTCAGTCAACATTGTCTTGGTCAACGCTTTTCTCGCGCGTACCATGGCCGTAACGTTAGAGTGTAGTACACATTCACAGGTCTTGGTCAACGCTTTTCTCGCGCGTACCATGGCCGTAACATTAGAGTGTAGTACACATTCACAGGTCTTGGGAATCAGCACTGACGAATCCCCGGAAATCGGCGTATGCTGCCTGGATGGCGGGGTAAAAACGGTCATACACGTAAAAATCCACTCGTGCTAAAAAAACATGAGTGAACGTGGGAGTCTAAGCCCATGAACGAAGAAGAAGAAGAAGCACTGACGAAAAGGAATACCAGGAGACAGCAGAAAAAGAAACAGGACAATGCAAACTTTCTGACGAGAACTGCTTGAGAAGAAAAAGACGACGACGACGACGACGACGAAGTAGAAAAGCCACCATGCTGCACAGATCACAATAACACGGCTTGTGCTCACACATCATGCACATAAAATGTCTTCACACACAAATGTGGAAACTCGAACCAGACGCCGTTATGACGTCAGTACTGGCATTGCCGCATCGCTCACCCGCCATTACGCAGCTATTTGAATGGCATCAAGGCCCAGCACCCTGCTGCCGTCATGTTTCTCAGAGTGCTTCCCCCTGACCACACTTATGACGAGCCGACCCTTAAAAACAGGGGCTGTATAACTGTGAGTCTGACTGGCAGAAAAAAACCACAAAATGGCCGCTGTGGGGTCTTCCCGCCATGCACATCAATCTCACCCATGATGCATCATTTTCTGTCCACTTCCTGCCGCTTATCCCTCCCTCGCAATCTGCGCGGAGCCTGGCGGGAGACACAGTATAACCGGACCGGTGTCTAAGATGGATTATGTCGGATATTTTTTCTTGGGAAAGAAAGAGCAGAAATAGATGTTGCTGGGAGCTTTTAACTTTTCACTCATCCAGGCTGTGATTTCCAGGACTAAACATTCTGTTTCGCCGGAAGCCTACTTCTTGGAGAAAACACACCTGGACTGCACACACTGAATATAAAGAGGGGACTACAACAAAGGCGCAACTTATATGCGGCACAAATGCAAAATGCCACGCAGAAAGAATAACGGCGAACGTGGCGACTACAATACTGAAATTGTAGACAGGAAAGAACTGACAATGAGGCTGCTTTGTTGACTAACGATAAGACCTGAGTTTAGCGACGTAACAGTTTTGGCTCAACGGACAAATACGGTTGGTAGATTGCACAATACAGGCCTGTAGAATTAGAAAGGGGGATTAAATATCTTTCACCTGCTGAATGTAGGCATAAGGACAGCGCTAACTGGCATGCGCACACCCCCCCTCAACACACAATTACAGACACACGCAGATACAGACAGACAGCCACACACACACACACACACACACACACACACACACACACATCCTACACAAACACACGCATACACAAACACACACACACAATGACTTGTCGGCTTTAAAACGCCGAGCAGAGACAAGCAGTAAAGTATGATGAACGTGTCACAAAAAGCACACGGCTCGTGCCGGTTACAAATAACGGATCATTAATACGAAAACATTAATTTCATTAGCGTATTATATTTCGTTCTTTAAAGGATCCACCAACAAAATAATTGAAACACGAGTAGGGTAATAGATTTAATAGGCCAATTCCTATGGCCAAAACAGTCCCACGTAATTGACATCCGTCTTTTCTTTCCATGCGCGATACATCATCATCTCGCAGAGTGCGAAGGTACCAATACCATTAAAGGCACACTCAGCCTCACAAGAGCTCTACAGAACGATGACATATTTTTTACTTATACAGCATTACTTACCGGATGGAACACACCCGCAATAGCATTCGACAATGTCTTATACTGTGTGCGATTTAATATGTTATTGCTGCTGCTGAAGCTTCATTACTATATCTAGAGCGTTTGGTCTCTGCCTTCTTCACTGGCCTGTCTTTTTATATTTAGTCAAGTTTTGACTAAATATTTTAACGTAGAGGGGGGAATCGAGACGAGGGTCGTGGTGTATGTGTGTGTGTGTGTGTGTGTGTGTGTGTGTGTGTGTCTGTGTGTGTGTGTGTAGAGCGATTCAGACTAAACTGCTGGACCGATCTTTATGAAATTTGACATGAGAGTTCCTGGGTATGAAATCCCCGAACGTTTTCTTCATTTTTTTGATAAATGTCTTTGATGACGTCATATCCGGCTTTTCGTGAAAGTTGAGGCGGCACTGTCACGCCCTCATTTTTCAACCAAATTGGTTGAAATTTTGGTCAAGTAATCTTCGACGAAGCCCGGGGTTCGGTATTGCATTTCAGCGTGGTGGCTTAAAAAATAATTAATGACTTTGGTCATTAAAAATCGGAAAATTGTAAAAAAAAATAAAAATTTATAAAACGATCCAAATTTACGTTTATTTTATTCTCCATCATTTGCTGATTCCAAAAACATATAAATATGTTATATTCGAATTAAAAACAAGCTCTGAAAATTAAATATATAAAAATTATTATCAAAATTAAATTGTCCAAATCAATTTGAAAACACTTTCATCTTATTCCTTGTCGGTTCCTGATTCCAAAAACATATAGATATGATATGTTTGGATTAAAAACACGCTCAGAAAGTTAAAACAAAGAGAGGTACAGAAAAGCGTGCTATCCTTCTTAGCGCAACTACTACCCCGCTCTTCTTGTCAATTTCACTGCCTTTGCCATGAGCGGTGGCCTGACGATGCTACGAGTAAAATGGCATTGCGTTCAGTTTCATTCTGTGAGTTCGACAGCTACTTGACTAAATATTGTATTTTCGCCTTACGCGACTTGTTTATTTTGTATAACCCCCCCCCCCCCACACACACACACACACACTGTTCTTTATCAGCTCTTCCCGTCTATCTTCCTATTCAAAGCTACATCATTGTGTGCTGAAGTAAAAATGAACGAAAGAAAGAAAGAAGAAAGAAAGAAAGACAGAACAAAAAGACAGTCAGAAAGAAAAAAGAAGAAAGAAAGAAATGATTAAGAAAGAAAGAAAGAAAGAAATGATTAAGAAAGAAAGAAAGAAAGAAAGAAAGAAATGATTAAGAAAGAAAGAAAGAAAAGAAGATACATAGGCACTGCAACAAACGCATCCCTAACAATATTTCGGAAGCTATCCGGCCCACTACACTGACAAAGATAGGAATTAGGATGGCTGGAGACACGTCAAACATAGAGCGATACACTCACACTGACAAAGATAGGAATTAGGATGGCTGGAGACACGTCAAACATAGAGCGATACACTCACACTGGACACCATCGATAAAGTCACGACAGACAGCGTCGTCTCTACAAGTACCGACAGGGCGCAGCACTCTCTGATTGAAATTATGCGCATAACTTACCTGATAGGTGTGAGGTGACACTGTCAGTGATTGAGTGATCCACTCAGTCCCCTCAATTCACCCAGATTTAAGGGGAGATTATTGACACGGACCCTCTCTCTCTCTCTCCGCACACGCAGTACACTCTTCTTGTGTCATCTTATAACAACTCTTAACGCCCAATCCCTCTCCCTCCCACTTCACCGCCACCCCCTCCCCCCACCCCCATCCCCCACATACTATCGTATTCGTATCGTCATTCTATGAACAAAAACAAAGACTATCAAACATACATTTTGACTGCAAATTATCTTATGCACAGTATTTGGTCACACTTTTTAGTTGACTAGTCTTCAATAAGGTGGAGAAGGCGCACTGAAAGGCACACTACAGTTGCTGAAATAATCCAAATAATCACAGAAGATAATATATATTCTTCATGGAGTTCTATCTCAAAAGAAGAACGGAAATATTGGCGAAACTGATATGCACTTTTAAATATAACACTGTTGTTGTGTGTTGAATCTTGGCTGAATCTATTTTCCCCTCACACCACCTCCGGAACGCCTTCACCAAAAGCAAGACGAGGCCGGGAAGCGGGTTGACCAATGAGTGCCTCCACCCTGACGTTTTGAACTAAAGCAGTATAAAAAAAATAATTGTATAGGTTATTTGAACGTTTAATTATTGACAAAACAAAACTTTATATTTACAAAGCAGTGTTGTAAAAGAACCAAAGCAGTGTTGTAAAAGAACCAAAGCAGTGTTGTTCCAAGACACACAAGCAAATTGGTCAGTTGCACCTGGATCAAAATATACATCGGACAAAATGTCCAGACTACGAAGTCGTTGTGACAGAAAACATCCCATCGGACACACGAACGGCCTTCAGATGAAGACAAAAGTATGCATAAAATAATGTCCAAAGACCGAGGCCTGGAAACAAAAATGCTAAAGCAAGCGGCTTGTAGTGCGCTGGGAGGCCCCTTGTGTCTTGCATGTGTCCACTCTCTGTCATCCACCTAGGCGATTCTGTCACCGGCCCTCGGAGAGATATTGGCCCTTACCCCCACGGCGCCCGTAGCGGGTTACACAACTGGCCAAGTATCTGTAGATCGTGCACTCCACTCCAAAGGAGGCGGCCAAATGAACGCAGAACCCGAGTGGACTCACACACGTCCGAGCGGTCACTCACTCACTGTTCGATGGAATGCCTCCCAGCGACTGCAAGCTTTTACCTTTCAAACCCTTGGGGTTTCACCCGCCGTTTGACATGTGAGATTGATCTGACGGTCCCGTGTATCAGCTGCACGATCTGGAAGTGTCATGATGGCTGTGGTTGTAGGTATTGTCGCCCTGCCGACACATACACCCCCTCCCCTAATCTGTGATATACTGTGAAGCAGTCTTGCCTGCGTCAAGTGTTTACACTTGAAAATTGAAGTGCTATCCTGAAATCTCACGATAAAATCACTAACTATTTCCCAATCCCTGTCTTTTACAACGAATTCGGTCCAAAGTTGACTTGTGTCCAATCTACCATGATAGACGAAACGAGTACTGTAACGTGAAATATGCTGACGCTGTCAAGATGATATTGAAGAAACTCTGTGTGTGGTGTGTGAGTGTGAGTGTGTGAGTGTCTGAGTCTGTGTCTGTGTGCGGTGTGTGTGTGTTCTTTCGTTCCTGAGTGCTTGTGTGCTTGAATGCGTGCGTGCGAGCATTGGATTGGATAAGATTTACAGTCCAGTGAGGTTACCCTCATGGAAATTCGGGCTGCTTTCTCCCCGGGGAAAGCGAGCTGCCATACATACGGCGCTACCCATATATTTTTTTTTCCTGCATGCGTGTATTCGTGTTTCCTGAGATGGAATTTTTTTACTTTATTCCAAGTCCCACGGGTATTTGATGGACATTTTTATCTATGCCTTTACAATTTTGCCAGGAAAGACCCTTTTGTCAATCGTGGGATCTTTAACGTGCACACCCCAATGTAGTGTACACGAAGGGACCTAGGTTTTTCGTCTCATCCGAAAGACTAGCACTTGAACCCACCACCTAGGTTAGGAAAGGGGGGAGAAAATTGCGGCCTGACCCAGGCCTGAACACGCAACCTCTCGCTTCCGAGCGCAAGTGCGTTACCACTCGGCCACCCATGTGTGTTTTAAACAATTCAAAAAGGCACAACAACAATCCAATGCAATTTGACAGTCTCAAACCCGTGAGAGCTAAGAGAAGAAAAGGCAAGAAACAAGAGAATTATAGTTCATGGCGAGGACAGTGGGGGAAAAAGGTGTCTACAGGCAAAGCAATAGTCCCACGACGGCACCCAAACGTTGAAACGCCGCACCACAGAGCCACACCCCCCCTCCCCACCCAACAATACATAAATATGGAAATAGATATGGCAATGAAAAGCCAACGGCCTCCGATCAACGAAACCGGAGTCGGGTGGGCGGGGGAGTCGGGTAGAGCCTGAAACACAAGCCCGGGAAGACGGGTAGACAATGGCAGACGACAGTTAAGAGACTCCTCGTCACGGGTGTGGGAACACGGCAGGTGTCGTGATGCAAAAAGTCAGAAAGGTATGACACGAAAAGGTACGCCACTCAAACCTGCCCACACTGTGCCCACTAGAGAACATGTACATGGCTTGTCCCAATGCCAAAAGTCGACCCTTCTACCGCACAATTTATGACTCGACAACCGCTATTGTTCATGCAACTGGCCAAAATGACAGAAAGATAAAGTGTCAGGAATGAAAATTAATATTGAAAATAGCGATAGACGGTCAGAAGGTATTCTTTCCTCCATACGTCTTCGTCTTTCTCCCACAAACTGCTCAACTTGCTCAACTCTGCCCCTCCAAGGGAATGTCAATCTCGATTACCGCTCTTGTCCATGCAACTGCAGAAAAAGCATGTACCGCATATTTATCGCAGCTGAAATATGACTGTATAGTCCTGTACAGACAGGGAACATGTATAGTCCTGTACAGACAGGGAACATGTATAGTCCTGTACAGACAGGGAATATGTGTGTGTGTTTCGTCCCTGCCCATGCCAAAACTCGGGAAGGAGTGACAACCAGAGGTACGCTGCATAGCCTTGCACCAATCTAAACCACCACGGACTGTTAAAAACATATATCTCTTGTCCTGACTAACTACAAATCAAGCCAGAAAGGCTTGATACCCCTGGTTACTTTACTCAAATAATTATGTCCCACCAAACGTTTAAAGTTAGAAAGTTGATGATATCCAATGTGGCCTTTCCAACGTGTAAGGATCTGTCCCCACAGAGACAAAAGACCCCTTTAAAAAGGCCAGCGCCCAAGCTTGTTGAAACTATTTCTCACTGTCCCCACAGAGACAAAAGACCCCTTTAAAAAGGCCAGCGCCCAAGCTTGTTGAAACTATTTCTCACTGTCCCCACAGAGACAAAAGACCCCTTTAAAAAGGCCAGCGCCCAAGCTTGTTGAAACTATTTCTCACTGTCCCCACAGAGACAAAAGACCCCTTTAAAAAGGCCAGCGCCCAAGCTTGTTGAAACTATTTCTCACTGTCCCCACAGAGACAAAAGACCCCTTTATAAAGGCCAGCGCCCAAGCTTGTTGAAACTATTTCTCACTGTCCCCACAGAGACAAAAGACCCCTTTAAAAAGGCCAGCGCCCAAGCTTGTTGAAACTATTTCTCACTGTCCCCACAGAGACAAAAGACCCCTTTAAAAAGGCCAGCGCCCAAGCTTGTTGAAACTATTTCTCACTGCCATGAAGTGTAAGCCAGACTGTGGATAGCCTGCTCAACAAAAGCTCCCAAAGCGGCGTCAAACTATCGAGTTTCCTTCAAACAGAACGGTCGTGATTTACTAGACATAGACAGACTATCTTATAATCAGGTCGTCTCACACAAAGTAATGCATCCACGACGATTACTGGCTTACGAAGGTGAAGTCAATGCGGAACTTCAATGACTTTCATAAAGTAGGACAACATTTAAAGGCGCTATTCAGACTGGAGTTGTCACGAAGCAAAGCAATTCTTGGAGAAACAGACGGTTTGATTACACGAAAATTTGTCTATGGTCTAGTAAATCACGACCGTTCTGTTGGAAGGAAACGTGTTGCTGCAGAATGCCCATGTGTGTCACAAACAGCACCATTGACGTTAACACTTTGACCAAACTTAAATCATCAGTGAATAAAGTAACACATCCCAGTATGCCCAACACTAGTTAAACACCAGCGACAGCTCAGAAGGATTAGCAGTGATGTCACTCAGAATGATTAGCAGTGATGTCACTCAGAATGATTAGCAGTGACGTCACTCAGAGTAGCAGATCGACTTACCAGCTGGAAGCTGCACTCGAGGAGGGTTGTGATCCTCCGCTTCTGCTGTGACCTAAGGTTTCAGATTCTCTTGTTTTAATCGATTTCTCTTGACCTTATTTTACGTAGCTGGGTCTGTGGTCAATATGGTCGCTACACTATTTGCCCCGTCTTGTGTCCGAAGCCCCGGATGTAACGTACACAAAGGGAGATGGCAACTTCCGCCACTGAATGATATGGTGAAGGGGACCCAGGTGATGACAGCATCACAGGGAGCTCGACACATTGTGGCCATTTTGTCCCCCCTCCCGACATCACATACATCATCGCTAATCACTCCCAACAGGTGGAGGGGTCTAGTCATTGACTTCAAAGCGAGGTGCGTGACAGTTGAGATGCTATCGTGACCTCCTCTCTCCGGACACCCACCACCTGACTTGACCGCCCCGCTGAGTCCACCCGGTCACTCTACCCGTTAATTGGTCACCACCATGGGTGAGCACTTAATACCTCCACAGTCTGTCCAAGGAGCATAGCGGGGTGGAGAGACCGGACCTTGTCACAGGTGGATGTGCGAGTTGGAGGCAGTCATCGACATCGGATTAAAAACTTGGAAAAGCTTGTAGCTTCCGTTAGTGATGGAAGGCAAGGGGTGGGAAATATGGCTCGCGGGGGCAACAGGTGGCCAGAGTGGAGGATGTCATCTGCTAGAAAGATAATCTACAACACGATCGCTTCATCCCGGAAGAGAGGACAGTACTGAGTTGCACGTTCGTGAAAGCGAAATCACTATGCTCTAAGGTTCGACTTGTATTCAAAAAAATATCAACACACAAACCACATTCTTCTATATAACCTGAATGCAGAGTTTAATAAGGCCTACAATAAGATTCAAGCAATCATCATTCTGCTCTGCATTATGATCTGCAGGACCAAGCCCGCTCCTAGAATGAAATGCTAACAAGGGGATGGGGGGGGGGGGGGGGGGAGGGTAGGAATACACACTGCTCCAGCTTGGTACGCCGCTCTAAATCCTTTGATTTCTTTTCTCTCGCGAAACGTGCCCAGTTCCTGTGTAATCACATCAGACCAATCACTCGTCCCGCCTGTAAACAGGAGAGAATTTAGATCCAGACACAAAATCGTGAGAGCGAGTTATTTACAGGGCAGGTTTGCATGGCGGCTGAAGCCAAGACAGACAGCCCCTTGACTGGGACGGTGCCACTACAGCCCGGCTCCACGCGCAATTACAAGCCAGGAACTTCTGTGTTTGGACCCCGCTATCAGGACGTGACTGAAGGCTCCGATTCTTCCGCCATATTTATGACGACACGGTGCGACGTCACTTCCTGCCTCCTGCTGCGCTTCCAACAAGGACCGGAGTTATAATCTGTCTGAACATGTGGAACTGGAAGGATGGACAAGGACCGGAGTTATAATCTGTCTGAACATGTGGAACTGGAAGGATGGACAAGGACCGGAGTTATAATCTGTCTGAACATGTGGAACTGGAAGGATGGACAAGGACCGGAGTTATAATCTGTCTGAACATGTGGAACTGGAAGGATGGACAAAGAGAAGTAGAAAAGGAACAAGAAGTAAGAGAAGACAAAGATGAAGAAGACAAAGATGAAGAAGACAAAGATGAAGACAAAGATGAAGAAGACAAAGATGAAGACAAAGATGAAGAAGACAAAGATGAAGACAAAGATGAAGAAGACAAAGATGAAGACAAAGATGAAGAAGACAAAGATGAAGAAGACAAAGATGAAGAAGACAAAGATGAAGAAGACAAAGATGAAGAAGAAGAAACGGAGCCAGCATCAAGAAGCATCAGGACTGGAAGGAATTCTCTAACCGTGTGTGGTGGAACAGAATCCACGAAGATGACACATACTTATATCATTATACCAATATGACATTTTACAAAGTGTAAAAGAGAGGAAGGCAGAATTGAACACATAAAAACAAGGGCTGGGGGACAGGAAGGAATAAATGATTAAGAAGCGGAAGACAAAGAAGGGAGATAGGAGGAGGCGGACACTGACCATGGTGGAGTATAAAGAAAGAAAAGACGCACAACATGATTCAATATACAAATCAATCTCCACAAACGATAGAGAGGTGAAACACGACCATTCGCAGACTGAACTTCCACACTTGCTGAGTGTCAGCACAAACTGCTTTTTGTCAGTTTCGTCACCAGCACTGACACTAGACGCAGGGGAAGGGGAGTGTGGTTTTTTTTTGGGGGAGTGGGGTAGGGGAGTTGATACGTTTGAACTGCAGGCTTAATGCCGCCAATTAGTGCTGACTTCATCAAAGCTCACCCCGCTCCCAGTTAGCGCGAGACGGGAAGTTGCCTATCACGCACTCGCTTAATTAGCATCTTTATTGCACAGGTGTATCTCTCCGCCACGCTGCTTCACCCGCCAGCATCTGCCGCCGCCATAAATCTTTTCAAACTGCTGCATTCACTTGTGGAATGAGTTCATGAACACGCTAATTTACCGTGTAAATCTGCCTGGGACTAGTGTTGGACAAAAAATATGATCTTTAAAGAGACACGCACTTGGTGAAAAAAGAGGTTTATTTTTTAAAATATTGTCATGTTGTCTTGCCGCAACTACTAATATTTGATGACAAATTATGTTCTGTTGAGTGGCGCACATTTTGTGCAAGAAGTGGTTTTCCTGTCTAAAACATCCGCATGTATCCCGGCTCCCACTGAGGACTGACAAACGATTATGGTCCTTGAGGTCCTGGAGGAGACAAAAGCTTTCAGGACAAGTGATTTCTGTTATAAAATATTGTCATGCAATCTGACTGCCACTATTGTTTTGCAAATATTTACGCGCTTGAAAGACACAAACACTTCACAGAGTAGTGTTTTCTTTTGTGAAATTGCCGTTGCGGTGCTGCATGGCGACTACAACTCCAAATGTCACCTTTCAAGACACACACCACCCCCCCCCTCCAATTTAAGACTTCGCCCAGCTTAAGACCTTGCCTTTTAAGATGTTCTGTTGATAACCCGTTACTCCCGGCCACAAGGAAGCCGTTACTCCCGGCCACAAGGAAGCCGTTACTCCCGGCCACAAGGAAGCCGTTACTCCCGGCCACAAGGACGCCGTTACTCCCGGCCACAAGGACGCCGTTACTCCCGGCCACAAGGAAGCCGTTACTCCCGGCCACAAGGAAGCCGTTACTCCCGGCCACAAGGAAGCCGTTACTCCCGGCCACAAGGACGCCGTTACTCCCGGCCACAAGGAAGCCGTTACTCCCGGCCACAAGGAAGCCGTTACTCCCGGCCACAAGGAAGCCGTTACTCCCGGCCACAAGGAAGCCGTTACTCCCGGCCACAAGGAAGCCGTTACTCCCGGCCACAAGGAAGCCGTTACTCCAGGGCTGGGCAACCGCCAGATGCTTCATCTGGTCCTGAAATAGTGTTAGCGAGGGCATGCTGCATGTTGAAAGTGTTAGCGAGGGCATGCTGCATGTTGAAAGTGTTAGCGAGGGCATGCTGCATGTTGAAAGTGTTAGCGAGGGCATGCTGCATGTTGAAAGTGTTAGCGAGGGCATGCTGCATGTTGAAAGTGTTAGCGAGGGCATGCTGCATGTTGAAAGTGTTAGCGAGGGCATGCTGCATGTTGAAAGTGTTAGCGAGGGCATGCTGCATGTTGAAAGTGTTAGCGAGGGCATGCTGCATGTTGAAAGTGTTAGCGAGGGCATGCTGCATGTTGAAAGTGTTAGCGAGGGCATGCTGCATGTTGAAAGTGTTAGCGAGGGCATGCTGCATGTTGAAAGTGTTAGCGAGGGCATGCTGCATGTTGAAAGTGTTAGCGAGGGCATGCTGCATGTTGAAAGTGTTAGCGAGGGCATGCTGCATGTTGAAAGTGTTAGCGAGGGCATGCTGCATGTTGAAAGTGTTAGCGAGGGCATGCTGCATGTTGAAAGTGTTAGCGAGGGCATGCTGCATGTTGAAAGTGTTAGCGAGGGCATGCTGCATGTTGAAAGTGTTAGCGAGGGCATGCTGCATGTTGAAAGTGTTAGCGAGGGCATGCTGCATGTTGAAAGTGTTAGCGAGGGCATGCTGCATGTTGAAAGTGTTAGCGAGGGCATGCTGCATGTTGAAAGTGTTAGCGAGGGCATGCTGCATGTTGAAAGTGTTAGCGAGGGCATGCTGCATGTTGAAAGTGTTAGCGAGGGCATGCTGCATGTTGAAAGTGTTAGCGAGGGCATGCTGCATGTTGTTTTGACAAATGTTTGGTCTCTGAACGATACAATGGTTTACTTTAACAGAAGTGTTCCACTTTTGGACACATTTCTGTCACAAGTTTGAACACTTTGTGACATATTAGCTCTACTAGCAAAAGACGCCAACGTAATGCACACATAATGTTCAAAAGTGTTTATTTGAACACTAGTCAACACTATATGTGCAACTTTTGCCTTTAAAACTAAAGGTACTATAAACATTTATTCTACATGGAGACCCCTGGCAGGACAGAAGAAAGCAATCACTGTCATTCATTTTGTTGTGGTTGTGTCGTTGTCAGTAATCGGCACTATAGCCTGTTTTCATTTTCATTTTTTCATTTTCATTACTTTATTGTCCCATCGCTTTGGAAATTCGGGTCGCTTCCTCCCAGTGGAAAGCTAGCAGCAACGGAGTCGCGCTACCCAGGTGTCTGCGTGTTTAGGTGTATTCAGCCACCTGCACTTATGGCAGAATGAACAAGGTCTTTTACGTGCCATTGTGATGACACGGGGATGGGACATGGCTTCCGTCTCTGGGTCTGCACATAAAGTTGACCCGTGTCCGTCCCGGCCCGAATTCGAACCTGCGACCTTTCGATCACAAGTCCAGTGCTCTACCAACTGAGCTACCGGGCCCCCGGTGTTGTTCCCAGACACAGAGGACAATAGGTCAGTTGGACCTGGGTCCAAAACATGCGTCGTTCAAATTGTCCTGGACACAAAAAGTTGTTTTGTCAGATGACATCCTGTATGTCACAGCTATCAGACATTCGGCCGGCCTGTGGTCAGAACGTTGTTTTGTCAGATGACATCCTGTATGTCACAGCTATCGGACATTCGGCCGGCCTGTGGTCAGAACGTTGTTTTGTCAGATGACATCATGTATGTCACAGCCATCGGACATTGGGCCGGCCTGTGGTCAGAACGTTGTTTTGTCAGATGACATCATGTATGTCACAGCCATCGGACATTGGGCCGGCCTGTGGTCAGAACAATGCGTCAGATATTAAAAGGATGCGTAAAAGATCGAAGACCACCAGGGAACAACACTACAACCTGACACGTTCACTGCTGTACTCACAATCACGTGTGCTTTGGACAAGGTCTACAGAATACTACAAGATGACACAGTCCTCCAACAGCGAGGTCTACAGAATACTACAAGATGACACAGTCCTCCAGCAGCGAGGTCAACAGAATACTACAAGATGACACAGTCCTCCAACAGCGAGGTCTACAGAATACTACAAGATGACACAGTCCTCCAACAGCGAGGTCTACAGAATACTACAAGATGACACAGTCCTCCAACAGCGAGGTCAACAGAATACTACAAGATGACACAGTCCTCCAACAGCGAGGTCAACATAATACTACAAGATGACACAGTCCTTCAGCAGCAGACTCAATGGGTAGACAAAGTCAGCAAAATACTACACATAGAAAAATATACCGGCATGATTTCTCAAATATCGGATGCCTGCATCTTTAAGCAGCCAGTCCCCTTTTAAAGAGATAAAAACTCCTTTGGTTGTCAAAACTCATGACGAGATGGCATCGTAAACTTGTTAAACCACGTGACCCGAGCTGACGCAGTTGCTGTTTATACAGGTTCCGTGGCCCATGGAGTTGTATCTGGGTGCAGTTACCCGCCTTGACGTGGCAGTCTGTAAACTGGCTGCCAGAGTTATCGCCCGCCCCGCTGCCAGACATGAGTTAGAGAGTTCAGTCCCCTGTCGTGATTAGCAGTATGCCACAGGACCGATACGCACCCGTGACACGGAGAGCTCGAGACATATATGCAGTGTGTCGGTAAACTCAGGTACATTATTGAGAGAAATTTAAGTTTTTACGCCCTCACGGCAAAGCCATTCGGGGCATGTTGCGGGGATTACCCCGTCTTTAGTTGAGCCAGAGCTATACCTCGTTGTCTGCGTGTTTAGGTGTAACCAGCCACCTGCACTTAAGGCAGAATGACCGAGGTCTTTTACGTGCCACTGTGGTGACATGGGGATGGGCATGCACATACCCGTGTCCGTCCTGGTCTGGTTTTGAACACGTGACCCTTAGATCATAAGATCAGTGCTCTACCATCAGAGCGACATGGGCCCCCAGGTAAATTACTGCGCACATGGCCGATTTTTAACCAACATTCATCTGCTAGAAGTCAATGAGAAATTGGTGAGGCAAAGTCACGAAGAAGTTGGCCAGATGAAGAGTATTACTGATTTGACAGAGACTCATAACCCCATAACACCCTTCCACATGTTGCGCCTGATTGTGAAGTGCTTTATCCCTTTAGGCGACTCCTTAGAGATGGACATTTATTTTTATAAATTAATTTCTCAAAATGTCACTCAACACAGTTCCACCGTGCCCAGGCTGTTTAGTTTTGGTATGTGACCAAGTGGAGGGATGGGCCTATCTCATCACGTTAAAAGCCTGGCAAGCTCTGAGATAGTGAACCGACCTGTTCACACAGGAAGGAGTGTGTCTTTGAAAGATAGCGACACATAAACACGCGAGAAGCTAGCACTATCAACGACTTCTAAAAGTCTCTCACAGTGTTTGCCATGCCAGATACAAGATTTATGGAGCGTAAATATCCACGCTATCTGCACATTTTTATGCCATCTGTTTTTGTTTGCGCACTCTCACACACACAAAATGTCGCTCTTTTTTGTGGTGCATTTGTCGTCCTCTTCATCAAGATTATGTCTCTGTGGCGCAGGAACCACAACTGCCTAATGGACCAATGGCCTGAGATAGAAACAGGGAAAGCGAGGGGGAGCGAGGATTTCAACACAAAATAAAACAAAACAAAACGTGTTAAACTTTCGTGAATGAGAAAGTATAAAAATACAGAGGGAGGGAGAGAGAGAGAGAGAGAGAGAGAGAGAGAGAGAGAGAGAGAGAGAGAGAGAGAGAGAGAGAGAGAGAGAGAGGTGTTTAAAAAGATAAAAGAAGAGGGAGATGTTCTTTGTAGCAGTAAGCCAAAACGGGTAGAGAGAGGGAGGCGAGTGCAGACAGGACTTTGTTGTAACGGTTGTGACAGCCGACATCTTAAGGAAATTACAGCGCGACGTAAAATGCCCGTATCACGTCAGACCCCATCACAGCCTCGTTCTCGTCTCAAGTGCCTCAGTCCGCTAAGGGAGGGAACCCCTGCTTGTCCGCTGAGGGTTGCGCTTCCTAATGTCTAACCAAGTTTTGCTGCTTTCTTGCCTTCCTTTCACTTATCTAGGACAATTTTCTGCACACTAATTTCAAAACAAAATCCGAACGTTTGGGAAAAGGAAAACATTATTTACCAAGCTTGCAAAGCTGGAGGTTATTACCATTACATGTCATGTGTGAACACAAACTCGCAGGCTATGAAACTTTTCCCGTGCCGTTCTGTATTTAGCCTATCCAGCGGTGGGGGCTGTGTGGGGAAGATTTGCGGCAGCTTGCTTTACCTAGCAGAGAGGCTGCAATGCCATCCAAAACAAAACACCGATTTGCGGAAAAGGAAAGCTTAACCGATGAAAATTGACCGAACAAAAAACAACAACAAAACAAACGTGACAAAAAAACAACAACGTATGTTTGACAATTTAGAATGATGGTATGAAAAAGACAAGATGGCGTGACTATGTGGCTTGTTGGTGGGGGCGAGGGGCGAGGGGGGAGGGGCGAGGGGGGTAGGGGTGTACAAGCAGGAGAGTGGTAGAATAATGGAGCTGTGCCAAGCTTGGGTTACAGTGGAATGCATCCATTACCTCATTCTGTCTCTTGTAATTGTCTGCCCCTTCGCTTTCCCTCAGGGCTTGGTTGGGAGGGGGAGGGGAGAGGCATGGTCAGGGGGAGAGAGAGAGAGAGAGAGAGAGAGAGAGAGGAGAGAGAGAGAGAGAGAGAGAGAGAGGGGAGAGAGAGAGAGAGGGGGGAGAGAGAGAGAGAGAGGGGAGAGAGAGAGAGGGGGGAGAGAGAGAGAGAGGGGGGGGGGGAGAGAGAGAGGGGGGGGAGAGAGAGAGACAGAGGGGTGAGAGAGAGAGAGAGAGAGAGAGAGAGAGAGACAGACAGAGAAACAGAGCTAGACAGAGGGAGACAGACAGAATGAGAGGAAGACAGACAGACAGACAGACAGACAGACAGACAGACAGACAGACAAACCAGAGAGTGAGCGAAAGATGTAATTGCTTGTGACAACAACAATAGCGGAACGTTTTATCGTCATCTTCACTTAGGACAAGAACAACGTTTCTTAAATAACGTCGTAAACATACGACATCTTCAAAGCATTCTTGCTTTACGAACAATTCTGAAAAGCACTCACTGAAATTATAGCTGCCCGAACTGGTAGCCAGCTACCTTATAGCTGCCCGAACTGGTAGCCAGCTACCTTATAGCTGCCCGAACTGGTAGCCAGCTACCTTATAGCTGCCCGAACTGGTAGCCAGCTACCTTATAGCTGCCCGAACTGGTAGCCAGCTACCTTATAGCTGCCCGAACTGGTAGCCAGCTACCTTATAGCTGCCCGAACTGGTAGCCAGCTACCTTATAGCTGCCCGAACTGGTAGCCAGCTACCTTATAGCTGCCCGAACTGGTAGCCAGCTACCTTATAGCTGCCCGAACTGGTAGCCAGCTACCTTATAGCTGCCCGAACTGGTAGCCAGCTACCTTATAGCTGCCCGAACTGGTAGCCAGCTACCTTATAGCTGCCCGAACTGGTAGCCAGCTACCTTATAGCTGCCCGAACTGGTAGCCAGCTACCTTATAGCTGCCCGAACTGGTAGCCAGCTACCTTATAGCTGCCCGAACTGGTAGCCAGCTACCTTATAGCTGCCCGAACTGGTAGCCAGCTACCTTATAGCTGCCCGAACTGGTAGCCAGCTACCTTATAGCTGCCCGAACTGGTAGCCAGCTACCTTCTAACCACAAGAGTGAGTGTCGGTTGTCGTGAAGAAATCTTCCATTTTCCGGCAATAGTATCTCAATAGCTCTCTCTACGTCATAGCTTTTGCGCCGTTTCCGTTCACTTGATCTGAACTACTACGTCGAAAGCTGAGAGAGAAACATCAGTCGCAGGTCTTGCACCTCAAAGGTTTTTACAGGTCAGCCTTGTCCTCTGAGGTTCCGTTATGTCGGACAGTTTGTCAGAACAAGAATCTCAAACAATATTGCCAATGTTTGTTATTCTCCAAGGTGCAAAGGATATGGGTTCTGCATGACTGTCACTTACTCTACACGTGTATGCATTTAGAGCGTTAACTTCCCTCTTCTCAGACCCTGACAGAAAAAGTAGATCAGTAAGAAGTAACATATCAAAGAAGCTTCCTGGTCGCACGAAAAAGGCCACGAGGTGTTCTCCTGACGATTAGAGAAATGTTTAGACTTATGATTATCTATGTGTGGATGTGCTGACCAGTCTTCGATGTAGATCCCCTTTCCCTCAGTCCTAAATACTACACCCCCAGGTCATCATGCAGAGCTTCTAATATAAGCCTTCTGAACGAGTTTCTTTCCGTACTAAATCGAGAGGGCCGAGCCTCTGGGCGGCGTCAGCCACTGAGCAAAGATAATACCGTAGTAGCGTAGCTCGGAATATCTTTGCCCTGAGCCAGCAACAAGGCAAGGCAAGGAAAGGCATTGAAAGGCGACGAATTTATTCAAGGAACCCCATGGGGGAACATGAGAAAAAATAAATATAAGAACAATAAAGAAATGCAAACTGCTTCAACATATATATAAACGACTCTACCCTCCCGCCAGGTATGTCACAGTCCCTTCCTCTCCTATACCTCCCCCGCCCCTGACGAGAGCTATCAGCACCTGTTGCAGGGTGAATCTGATAGCGGTGGCTTCTTCAGTGGCAGGGATGGGCCTGTGAATACAGTCCTCATTACGTTCACCGCCCGCTCTCTGTCTGCACACATACCTCACTGCTATCAGGCACACTACTCATCTGACCGTTTCGAGGGAGTTTCTGGCGAATCAGGAGAATCAGGAGAATCAGGAGAATCTGGGGAATCAGGAGAATCAGGAGAATCTGGGGAATCAGGGGAATCAGGAGAATCTGGGGAATCAGGAGAATCAGGAGAATCTGGGGAATCAGGAGAATCAGGAGAATCTGGGGAATCAGGGGAATCAGGAGAATCTGGGGAATCAGGGGAATCTGGGGAATCCACTGTACCTTACTCAAGACGCATACGGCACGATTTGATAAAAAAATGCACCACAAGCATAGTAATTAATTAAATCAAAGTGCGTGAATGCGCTTCTAGGCGCTGCTTTTTATCAAATGTTGGAAACAAATAGCCGAGAAGCGCCGCCTGGCGGCAAGACAACTATCGCCCTCTATGACGCGGCCGCCCAGTAACATGCATCACGTACACAAACAAGGTAAGTAACTCAGTGGAACTAACCCAACTCAACCATCAAGAGCAGCCCTTTCGTTGCCTATATTACGACACATTTTGTCATTAAGTGAAAATGAAAGACCACAGAAGGTCATGTTTGAAAAAACTGGACTGATTATCGTGGTCAAACTCCAAGCACAAATACCTGACCATGAAGGAAAGTTCACTCCGTGTAATAAAAAGAAGAAGTGAACGCTAGCAGATTATCTCGGCATCTTAGTCTGAGCCCTAGATTACAAGGGAGGGGCACTGACAGCTCTTTGCCGTCGTGCAAAGCCCTCTTTCCCATAGTCGTCTGCTACCCACACAGGAGTTACTGCCCCTATTAGCGCCAGAGTTATCCCAGCCATCCCGGCAAATGGCGGCACACATCAGACCTCGCCCTTCACAGTTGTCGCCACTTGCCAACTCTTCTGTCTCGCTTTTTTCCACGTCACAGCAAAAGGTAGTCAAGATCTGCATGACGCAGATAGAGTTGTTGTATCTAAACGGCAAAAATTGTAAGACTGATAGGATTGAGCGCTGACTGCAGTTTGTTTTTGGGAAACTCGGCATGGTTCGGTATCAGGCGCCTTGAGTTGGAGCAGCTCGCTGATTGCAGTTTGTTATTGGGAAACTCGGCATGGTTCAGGCGCCTTGAGTTGGAGCAACTCGCTGATTGCAGTTTGTTATTGGGAAACTCGGCATGGTTCAGGCGCCTTGAGTTGGAGCAACTCGCTGACTACTGTTTGTTATTGGGAAACTCGGCATGGTTCAGGCGCCTTGAGTTGGAGCAACTCGCTGACTACTGTTTGTTATTGTGAAACTCGGCATGGTTCAGGCGCCTTGAGTTGGAGCAACTCGCTGACTACTGTTTGTTATTGTGAAACTCGGCATGGTTCAGGCGCCTTGAGTTGGAGCAACTCGCTGATTGCAGTTTGTTATTGGGAAACTCGGCATGGTTCAGGCGCCTTGAGTTGGAGCAACTCGCTGACTACTGTTTGTTATTGTGAAACTCGGCATGGTTCAGGCGCCTTGAGTTGGAGCAACTCGCTGATTGCAGTTTGTTATTGGGAAACTCGGCATGGTTCAGGCGCCTTGAGTTGGAGCAACTCGCTGACTACTGTTTGTTATTGTGAAACTCGGCATGGTTCAGGCGCCTTGAGTTGGAGCAACTCGCTGACTGCAGTTTGTTATTGTGAAACTCGGCATGGTTCAGGCGCCTAGAGTTGGAGCAACTCGTGATTATGTCGCGACCCAGCTTCGAACAGGGATTGCAAGGTCGCGTACTGGGGAAGATGATGAAGAAGACGGAGGATGGGGGGGGGGGGGGGGTAGATTTAAACAATTTTATTGAAAGAATTTCAAATAACAATACCGCATACATATTCATGGATAACAAGGAGGTTGATTTCTGACATCTCCTGAATGAGAACAGAGTTAGAGTGCCTTGTACAACCTGCATGTTCCAGGATGGTTGTGAGATTTCTACTTCACGGGGCAGACAATCCAAACTGTGGACTGACCGCGCTTAGGTGATTTTTGCACCAAATGAACAGCTTTGCGATTGTGCGGTCACGGTCAATTGATAAATCATAGCGCGGTCACGTGAGGGGTCAATTAATAAATCATAGCGCGGTCACAGCTGCACACAACAGCTTAATGAACATGAGCGAGCAACTGATACACTTGTGCCGCGATAAGTTCAGGCTTTTATAATGTTTATTATGATGAGCCTTACAGCACGTCACACCGTCATGTGTCTGGGAAGGCAAGGCCATTGACTGGTGCACATAGCACCAACCAGCCTTTCAACACAGCAATCTTTACCGGTTAAAGTCCGCAACATTCATTAAGACTCCACAAGGACGGAGTCATAATCACGGGGTGCTTTTTGAAACATATAACACAGGAGAGTGCGGATATGAAAGGTTACTAGCAGATACAGTTCTTCAGTTTAGCGTATAAACACCTCATGTCCTAGTCACTAGCAGATACAGTTCTTCAGTTTAGCGTATAAACACCTCGTGTCCTAGTCACTAGCAGATACAGTTCTTCAGTTTAGCGTATAAACACCTCATGTCCTAGTCACTAGCAGATACAGTTCTTCAGTTTAGCGTATAAACAGCTCATGTCCTAGTCACTAGCAGATACAGTTCTTCAGTTTAGCGTATAAACACCTCATGTCCTAGTCACTAGCAGATACAGTTCTTCAGTTTAGCGTATAAACACCTCATGTCCTAGTCACTAGCAGATACAGTTCTTCAGTTTAGCGTATAAACACCTCATGTCCTAGTCACTAGCAGATACAGTTCTTCAGTTTAGCGTATAAACACCTCATGTCCTAGTTACTAGCAGATACAGTTCTTCAGTTTAGCGTATAAACACCTCATGTCCTAAATAGTCACTAGCACTTAGGACATTAATTAATAGTTACTTTGCATAGCATAGCATAGCAGTTATTCAGCCAAGTCTTTAACCTCAGCCGATTTGGTCAAACCACAGATTTGTGTCTGAATGGTGCTGAGAACGAGCGGCAGGTGTGACAGTGTTCATATTAATGTAAGCACGGTCAAACGCCAGTGGATGATGTCATGGCCGGCAGTGTTCAAGGTGGTCAGTAAATCTCCCGGCCTGTCCCGCGCGACAAAGCAGCTCATTATTAATGTGAGGGAGAAATTATTGCTGCGCAAACAGGTCAGACCGGAGGATGACTCATGGGATCGCACTCATGAACACCACACCGTTTTCTGTATAAACGTACATGGAGAATACTACATGGCTTGCTGTGTCGTACCAGATTTACACGAGTTGTTTTTAAAAATATTGAACTGCGAGCGAAAGCGAGCTGTTCACTATTTGAAAAAGCAACGAGTGTAAATCTGGTACGAAACAGCAAGCCATGTAGTATTCTGTTTATCCTACGTACTGTACTTACGTGTATTTTACTGAAAATGTCCTGCAGTCGAGGCAGCTAACTTGAAGACGCTTGTTTTGGAACCTCGATCTCTTCTAAAGCCTCCTGCAATCTATTACGTCAAAGTAAAGAAACGTCACTCTGAAAATGTGGTGTGACGTGTTAGTTCTAAAAATTCATCGAGGGTAATTAGCGAGCGCATTTTTTTTTCTATAATGACGTTTGTCTCGGTGACTTTGGCATCATAAGCAGTGAAAAAACAGGTCCCTGCCTGACTTGCTTGTTATGACCTCATTTTACATGATATACACACGTGTGATTTGAACGATTATTATCTCACGAGTGTCTCTCTCACGTATGTAGGATAAATCCTGATTCATTAAGATAATCCCATCTCAACAGCTATCTGTGTCTGTCTGTCTATGTGCCAGGTGCATGGTGCAGTTCTACACGACTGAACAAGTATGTTCCACCTGTTCACATGAGCAGCAGCAGAGACTTATCCAAAGAATCAAGGTACAAATCAACGTATGTCTTATTTGCGTCAAAACCGTACCACACGCATCATACACCTCTAACGTCAAGATTTGATGCTTTTAGTTTCAACTCAACATTAATTTTGCTAATTTTAGCGTCGACATGACAAGTGGTGTCCACCGAAATCGCAACCAACCAAGGACGGGTTTTTTAGCGAGGGAGGCGTCAGTAATTTGTGGTGTCGCGGGGAGCATTCCATGCAGTAAGCCACTTGTTCTCTCGCCGCCGCTCACGCCAGGTGATGTCGGCCATTTCTCAAGACGCCCGGAGCGTGCAGGTATTCACACATTCACAGCGCACAGACAACCCGGTATATGTCGCACAAGCTACACGACGGTTATATATCTCTGTTGCCTAACGTCGTAGAAAGGTCAATATTTACTGATGTTTCTAACATTTGGAATTTGAGTTATATCTAGACTTTAAAGGGTTGAATCTTTGTACACTACTAAACCCTTTATTTTGCGTAAAACCCCGTAGCCGTGTGCAACATTCCTGAAATGTCGGAACCTTGTGAGATACACGTCCACAAACCGGAGTACCTGGCTCCTTACACACGCACAAGCCCGACTTGTCCAAACTAAGCCAGATACGACGAATCTGATTAATTTTTTGAGAGGATTTCATCATCCATTATTTACTCTTGAACACAACATTAAAATCACGTGTTGCAAAACAATCCATTATACAGTATATTACCTCCCTTTACCCCCCCCCCCAATTTTGGACTTCCTTCTTTTTAAGACCTTGGTTTTTCGTTTTTGTTTGTTCATAACCTGTATAAGTTGACCTCCATTTTAGAACTCTCTCGTTTTTGAGACCAGATTTTCTCATATTTGTGGTGGTGGGTTTTCTTGTCCAATGTCACAGAAAGTTATTCCCTGACACACAGAGGGCGGCAGGGAGGCACGGTGCAGCGTGAAATAAGACGGAAAGCTTTAGCGGCGGACATGACAAATGTTTCCAAAGCCCTGAATTATCGCCGCCTTAGCTGTGAGCTTTGTGCGCAGTCTGGATGGCTGGAGAAGAGACGCAGAGACAGGGCAGCAAGGACCAAGACGACGACGTGTGCACATACTGGGATGACCAAGAAAACGACGTGTGCACATACTGGGATGACCAAGACAACGACGTGTGCACATACTGGGATGACCAAGACAACGACGTGTGCACATACTGGGATGACCAAGACAACGACGTGTGCACATACTGGGATGACCAAGACGACGACGTGTGCACATACTGGGTTGACCAAGACGACGACGTGTGCACATACTGGGATGACCAAGACAACGACGTGTGCACATACCGGGATGACCAAGACAACGACGTATGCACATACTGGGATGACCAAGACAACGACGTGTGCACATACTGGGATGACCAAGACAACGACGTATGCACATACTGGGATGACCAAGACAACGACGTATGCACATACTGGGATGACCAAGACAACGACGTGTGCACATACTGGGATGACCAAGACAACGACGTGTGCACATACTGGGATGACCAAGACAACGACGTGTGCACATACTGGGATGACCAAGACAACGACGTGCGCACATACTGGGATGACCAAGAGAGCGACAGACAGGAGAACATCCGGTACTAGTGAGGTGTCGCTCGAGTGGGGTGTCCCGCTAGTGAGATATCTAGTCAACCAACCCGATGCGCCATCGCCATTGAGGACAGAAAATGTTATGTCTCCAGCAGTAGTGCAGTAATGATTTTACATACTCTTTTGTAGGCTACACCTCTTCGCGAAGCTGAGCGTACAACTGTTTACCTGACGCTTCCTGGCCAAGCTAATTATCACACAGCTGTTTTCCGGCCTCTAACCTGACCAACACCACTCACAACACAACACGGAGAGGTGGAGGTATGCAGTTGTAATGCACAGAGAGAGACTCAGACTCAGACTCAGAACTTTATTACAAAAGGATAAAGGTTTTAGGCAAAGCCTATTCTTCCAACCTGTCTTTTATACAACACATAAAAAGACAGACGCACATTAAAAATATAAATTCAATCATATAAAACACAATGTGCATTTAAGGAATTACATAAGGAGAACTCAAAAATTACAAAATTACATTGACAAAGTTATACCTTTCATTTGGGAATAAAGTTGCTCCGATCAGCTACACATCCGTTAACACTAGTACAAAATGTTTAACAATGTTTAACGACGATGTAGGGAGTGTTTTAGATGACACCATTTTAAACTTAAAAGAGAGAATTTCTGACGACGACGACTTCGAGATCGAGGGTGATGTGGTGCAGTCTGTTTTTCAGAAACTTAAGGTGCGTAAGGCTGTTGGTCCTGATGGTCTTGGGGGCAGGACCTTGAAGTGGTGTGCAGCACAGTTGTCTGTAGTTTTCAGTCAGCTTTTCACTTGGTCACTCAGGGACTGTATTGTTCCTGATGTGTGGAAAAAGTCAACCATCTGTCCCGTTCCTAAAAACAGTAGACCCAAACAGCTCAATGACTATCGTCCAGTTGCCCTCACTTCGGTAGTAATGAAATGTTTTGAACGCATCCTTCTGCCTCGTCTTCTCAACTGCACACAACCTTTCATGGACCCTTCTCAGTTTGCCTACAAGAAAAACAGAGGCACAGATGACGCCACACTCACACTTCTGCAACAAGCATATAGTCACTTAGAAAAACCTGGTTCCTTCGTCCGTATTCTATTTATAGACTTTTCATCTGCTTTCAACACAATACAACCTCACCTGCTTGTTCAAAAACTGCTTTCTTACAACGTCACTCCCAGACTCGTCCTTTGGATCACACAGTTTCTAGTGAACAGAACCCAGTCCGTCCGTTTCCATAGCGCACTTTCATCCATAGTTAGTACTTCTACTGGAGCCCCTCAGGGCACAGTATTGTCTCCAGTTCTGTTCACATTATACACTAACGATTGTCAAGGCACTGTTACGACCCCTCTTGTGAAATATTCTGACGAATCTGCCCTTGAAGACCTGTCTGACTCCGATTCTGTTTATTTTTCTGAAGTTCAAAATTTCAGCTCCTGGTGTAAAGATAACTATTTAGCCCTAAATGTGACAAAAACAAAAGAGCTAGTTATTGACTTTCGCAAAAACCCAGCTACAGTTTCAGATTTATACATAGATGGTGTGAAAGTTGAGCGAGTGACTGAATACAAATATCTCGGTACAGTCATTGACAACAAACTAAATTTCTCCTCAAACACTAAAGCTATCCACAAGAAGTGTCAGTCAAGAATCTACTGCTTACAAAAGCTCAGAAGTCTGAACATCAACAGCCGCATCCTCCAAACATTCTATACTTCATTCATTGAATCCATTCTCACTTTCTCTTTCATCTGCTGGTATGGAGGTCTGTGTGTGAAGAGTAAGAATGTGCTTGGGCGGGTGGTGAACACATGTGGTAAGATTGTGGGGGTGAGACAGGAAGGACTGACTGTGCTGTATGAACGACGTGTGGTGCGAAAGGCCCGCTGCATCATCCAGGATAGTAGTCATGTGCTCGCTCACCACTTTGAGGTCCTGCCCTCAGGACGTCGCCTCCGCACTCCCAGATTCCGCACGCTCAGAACTAAGAACAGTTTTATTCCAAAGTCAATTGGCTTTTTAAATACCTAAGTTAATTAAAACTAGTATGTGTGCCGGTGAACATATGCACTGATTTCTGTGATGAATATTTTTTATATTCTTTGATGTGCACCCTTATGCTGAGTGTGATAACCCTCGAATGACTAGTCCTGTGATAAATATTGTTCAATGACATATCTAGTCCTGTGATAATGATAGTTTTTAGCGGTAAACTTTTAGCTAAAGCTGACGGCAATTTACCTATTTGGAATCATGTTACTATTCCTGTTAGTGTACATATGCGTGCGCGAGTGTAGTATGCTTCGTATGGTATTTTTATCTGTTGTCTTATTATTTGTTTTGTCTTTTAATGTGCACCACACTGAAATTTCTCTGTATGAGATAATAAAGTATTCGTATTCGTATTCGTATTCGTAAATAACAATCAAACAAGACATTTCATTCACGAATGATGTGTGAACGTGACTGTCTCTAAACATTTTCACTGAAGTTGCATTTCCTATCTGTTGGGGAAAGGAGTTCCAGAGAAACGCTCCCGAGAAGGCTAAGCTCGATTTGTAGAGGTCTAGTCTATGCGAGGTATAGGAGGGATGATTTTTTGGGACCCATATCTTTTTGTGGCAGAGAGAGAGAGAGAGAGAGAGAGAGAGAGAGAGAGAGAGAGAGAGAGAGAGAGAGACAGAGACAGAGACAGAGACAGAGAGACAGACAGACAGACAGACAGAGAGACAGACAGAGATGAAACTAAATGGGGGCGGGGGGGGGGGGGGGGGAGACAGTGGGGCGGCCAGAGGGGGGTGGGGAGAGGGGTGTAGAAATGTTTAGGAGTAGAGGAACTGAGGGTGGGAAGGATTGGGGAGGGGGGCCAAAGCGTAAAAGTTTTACACTGTTCATCAAGCAAGGCCTCATTGTTTACCGCGTGTAATTGCTGCACAAATTGGCGCGGGGTCTGGTACGGGCGTTACGGGGCTGGCCGAGACTGTTGTGCACACTGAACACCGCGCCGTGTCCCACGCACCAGCTCCGCTCGTGATCACCGTCTCGGTAAACCTGGCCTCGATTTACGATCGGCTAACAGGCCGGATTGGACCATGCGTTCTGTTTGGCAGAGTGGCGCTATATGTATGATTGTGGTTTGGGTAAACACGGCTCAGAGATAGGATGCTGTAACGCAATGACAGACGCCAACCAATCTAGCCACACCGTTGTGGTGCAGGTGTAATCAAGCTTTACACAAAAGTTAACATAGGATGATTTGGGCTGCTGTTGAAATGGCAATGGCATGGGGAATGTAAGCTAGGCATGAAAAAGGTGTACACCTCCCACTTCTGAATGCACTGCAGACTTACAAGCCATTGCTTGTTACCAAAATGTTGATACCTTGTTGTGAGGTACTATAGTTTTCACCTCAAAGTCATTCCTTGTTACCAAAATGTTGATACCTTGTTGTGAGGTACTATAGTTTTCACCTCAAAGTCATTCCTTGTTACCAAAATGTTGATACCTTGTTGTGAGGTACTATAGTTTTCACCTCAAAGTTATTCCTTGTTACCAAAATGTTGATACCTTGTTGTGAAGTACTATAGTTTTCACCTCAAAGTTATTCCTTGTTACCAAAGTGTTGATACCTTGTTGTGAAGTACTATAGTTTTCACCTGCAAGCCGTTCCTAGTTACCAAAGTGTTGATACCTTGTTGTGAGGTACTATAGTTTTCACCTCAAAGTCATTCCTTGTTACCAAAATGTTGATACCTTGTTGTGAGGTACTATAGTTTTCACATGCAAGCCGTTCCTAGTTACCAAAGTGTTGATACCTTGTTGTGAAGTACTATAGTTTTCACCTCAAAGTCATTCCTTGTTACCAAAGTGTTGATACCTTGTTGTGAAGTACTATAGTTTTCACCTGCAAGTCTTTATTTGTTACGTACCAGAGGCTTGATACCTCGTGAGGTAGAGGTACTATAATCTGCACCCCTCTTCCTCCCACTCCCCAGACTAGAAACTGCTGTTTGGTCTTTTTGTTTTGTAAACAGATACATGTTGTTCATACTACTTTGTTTTGTAAACAGATACATGTTGTTCATACTACTTTGTTTTGTAAACAGATACATGTTGTTCATACTACTTTGTTTTGTAAACAGATACATGTTGTTCATACTACTTTGTTGTGTAAACAGATACATGTTGTTCATACTACTTTGTTTTGTAAACAGATACATGTTGTTCATACTACTTTGTTTTGTAAACAGATACATGTTGTTCATACTACTTTGTTGTGTAAACAGATACATGTTGTTCATACTACTTTGTTGTGTAAACAGATACATGTTGTTCATACTACTTTGTTTTGTAAACAGATACATGTTGTTCATACTACTTTGTTTTGTAAACAGATACATGTTGTTCATACTACTTTGTT
>NC_090249.1:62043198-62058198 GCF_037325665.1 Littorina saxatilis | reverse complement strand
ACTCTAACATTTCCTTTTTATCGGCCAATCACACGGGGACCATTATTTGCATCTGCAGCCACCTCGGCCAGGTGTCAGCCCATCAGCAAAAGTAATAACAATAAACCTGGACCGGAATAAAACGTGGAACCTGCACGAATCGGCGGCTTTGGTTTCCTGACATGAGAGTTCCAAATTCCTTTGAATATCCCCAAACATGCGAAGTTACAAGCTAGGTAAATGTAAGGTAGGTTTCTGCGATGACAAATCGTCAGCCTTTGTGTGTCGCACACATACTCCATGCCTGTCTGAAATACAATAGTGAATACGCAAACTGGTGTCAAGCCAGCATGGAGAAACAACTCTCTGCTTGGGAAATATGGTTCAGGTGTCGAGAGACGTTTGGTCTATCACTCTCAGGTAGCGCGCGAGGGAGGGGTGGGGCGGGGCGGGGTGTTGTGGGTGGGAGGGGGGGGAGTCAGAGACCGTTTCCTGTTTACCTGTACCTGCGCGCCACCTCATCATTGCTCCCAAACCTGTGTCACCTGCCCCCAGCCACCCACACCTGTCCCCCATCACAGCGCATCCTCAACTCCACTGCTCCCCCCCCCCCCCTCCCCATGCCGTCTTCCTGTGACTCTTGTGAGTTTGTCACCTGCAAGGAATTGTTTTCACCTGTCCCCCGCACTCTGTGAAGGAATACCTGGCATTCTGAAGCTTATCGCCGATGTTTCAGCTCACAACATATGCAAAATGGATTAACATCTTTCTGGTCACAAGAAAGAAAGAAGCAAACAAAAGCAACAACCCCAAATCAAACAAAGCTATGGACTTAAGAGATAGTGATGATACTCTTGAAACTGTTGGACGTTAAACCTTTCGTAACACCAACAATCCTACACAATACTCCCGGTCTGAGGGCGGGGGTGGGGGTGGGGGTGGGGGTAGGAAGGAGATGAGTCAAGATTCAGCATCTTTTCAACTTAACAGAGAAAGTGATGGGTGATTTTTATAAAGTAGTGCCTCTAGTTCTACAGCAAGCTGAAATCGACACCAAAACGCCACACAAAGCCGGTCAATCAAAATTCGCAGGCTTCTGTTACTTAGGAGTACGAGGGGATAAGAGAGAGGAGGGGGAGAGACGAGGGGGAGATAGGAGGGGGGGGGGGGAGAGAGAAGTGGTTAATCGGGAGGAACAGTAGGTGTCAAAGACAATTGCAGGAAGACGGAAGAGGAGGAAGCAGCACCTGCTCACCTGCCCACCTGCCCACTTGACAGCGAACCTACCCCTACCTCCCAACGTTGCACAATGCCGCCAACGGTCTTCGTTTTGAGTGGGGGAGGTGGGGGTGGGGTATGGGTGGGTGTGGGGGGGGGGGGGGCGGAAGAGAAACCTTGAGGGTGATGGGTTAGGGTTAGAGTTAGTTAGGGTTAGGGTTAGGGTTAGGGGGATGAGGGATGAAGGGGGCACCTTGAGTCAGTTGAGAGGTAACTTATTTGGAAACGCGAAGAGGAAGTTTGAGGAAGCGAAGTGGGAAGGGGAGGGAGGGGGTGAGAGATGGGAACAGAGGGGGCATGCAGAAGAAACCGAAAAAATGTGGTGGGGGTTCGGGGTGGGGGATGGGGGGTAGGGGGTGCATAGACGTAAGATCTCCAGTAAGTGCCAGAGGGCGAGGTCTGAAGAGAGTTCAAGTTGACACTTGTTGGCTGTGAGTGTGTGAGGGAGGTAAGGGGACAGGTGTGTGTGTGAAGGGGGGGGGGCGGAGGTAAGGGCGCTACCATTTATCAGTGTGGTTGTGTGTGTGTGTGTGTGTGTGCGCGTGCGCGTGCACGCGTGGCTGTGTTGTGTGTGCAGTAAAGCTCCATTGCCTTTATGCAAACATCACTTCAAAATATAACCGCAGTTTGTAAAACTACTCATTGAACAATTATAACGCAAAACTATGAACAAGTCAAGTCAATACATTTTATATGCAGTGGACGCAAAAACCAATTGCTGATTACAAAAGAATGCTGCTCGGAGTGCGCGAGGATGAGGAATGTATGACGGCTTACTAGCGTCAAAACTAAAAATTAGTAATTAACCCGTGAAAGTTACTAATTTTCACGAGAAAATTACAATTATGACGTGAAAATTACTAATTTTTACGTGTTAATTACTAATTTTTAAGTGTTCATTACTAATTTTCAAGTGTTAATGTCTAATTTTCAGTTATAGCTCGCTTCCTGACGGCTTACTAGCGCCAAAACTAAAAATTAGTAATTTTCACGCGTTAATTACTAATTTTCATGTGCCTCGTGACTGTGGGGGCTCAATGCGCATGAGCGACTGTTACACAGGCCAGAGCAAAACATCCTTCGATTCGAAACTTTTCTGGTCCATAGTTCTTTAATCCGATGCACATGTGTAGATAACCGTGACATACAACTGTCTGTCCGACAACTTGTTGAATAACGAATTCTATCGTAAGATATTTGTGAAAGTGTGTGAGTATCGATCGAAGAGATCCGTCTGCTAGTGGTCTGACCTTTAACACATGTCCGGCCGGCCGCCATTTTTCCTCTCTCGGTTCGATCATTTTCGGATCGATTGTCCTTCACTAATACACTACAAAGCAAATTTATGAGTGTGGTAGTGGAAACAAATATGAGGTACGTCTGTCTGCCCGACAACTTGTCGAATAAGGAATTATATTGAAAGATATCTGTGAAAGTGTGAGACCACAGCCGATCAAAAGTCCGTCTGCTACGAACAGCTTCGATTCGAAAATGTTCGGGGTCGATTATTCTTTTCTAAGATACCCAAAACAATGTTAAGGAAAGCGCTATTGCAGAAAACTGTGACATGCATCTTCCCGTCGGATAGCTTGCTCGATAAGGCCTTCTTTTAAAAGATATTTCAAAAATAGTGTGAGAGTGATGTTTGCCGGACGTTGAAGCCTCTCAGTGCGGACTCTTAAAATCCGACTACTGTGACAATGGTAACCCTAGGTTTTGGCACTAGTAAGCCGTCATAGGAATGACCAGAAAACGATCTCAGTTGTGGGGAGGTTTGTTTGTTTGTTTGTTTGCTTAACGCCCAGCCGACCACGAAGGGCCATATCAGGGCGGTGCTGCTTTGACATATAACGTGCGCCACACACAAGACAGAAGTCGCAGCACCGGCTTCATGTCTCACCCAGTCACATTATTCTGACACCGGACAAACCAGTCCTAGCACTAACCCCATAATGCCAGACGCCAGGCGGAGCAGCCACTAGATTGCCAATTTTAAAGTCTTAGGTATGACCCGGCCGGGGTTCGAACCCACGACCTCCCGATCACGGGGCGGACGCCTTACCACTAGGCCAACCGTGCCGGTAGTTGTGGGGAGGTGGGGGTTAGGGTCCGGAAATAGCTGTAACACGAGATAAGATGTGGGTAGTGGGGGTGTGGGAAGGGGGAGGGGACGGAGGGTCACCTAAGGGCGACAAATCAGGTCTTAGAACAATAGACGGACAGGAAACAAGCACATAAAAAGGGAGGTAATCTCATTGGCGCGCATTATCGATCGAGTTGACGGGGCGCTCACAGTTGCTTCCCTTGTGTAAAACAGCGCTATCGTCATATGGGGGAACCACACGTTCAATGTTGACATAGCGACCTAATCTCCCACTCGACACGCGGACACGTTGCTTTTATTGCCTCTCCCTCTCCTTCTTCCTGCGTATCTTTCACGCACGCACGCACGCACGCACGCATGCAAACACACACACACACACACACACACACACACACACACACACAGACTGCTCCAGTTATATGACTGCCACAGTTAGCAGGCTCTGAATGTAAATCACCGCAACAACTGGCGCAAATCACCATACGGCCCATTTTCCTCTTCCATGTCAAATATCACACAAATGCAGAATAAATAAATAATGAGACACAAAAAAACAAAAATCACCACCAGCGAAAACAACAGAAAGAGAAAGAGAGCTAAAACTGTTTATTCTAGATAATCCTGCATCATCATCATTATCATCATCATCATCATCGTGTGCAGGGCGTCAGTGTTTTTATTTTCAAAAGATAGTCTCATCCGCGAGGAAGGCTCAGGAAACCGTAGCTTTAAAATTAACATAAGTACATTTTGCTCACAAGGGGTTTCACTGACTCTTTGAGGAGTAACATTTAATGAAATCATCAAGCAACCAATCCACCAAATCTAAAGTATGATGCCAACGCTATGCGGATATGGATCGGAACACAAGCGCCATGAAACGAATAGCGCAGGGGAGGCAACTCAAGTAATGGGATTGCCTGTATAAAAACCTCATGATCTGCGGTTGTCCCCCTTAGAACATCTCTCTCTCTCTCTCTCTCTCTCTCTCTCTCTCTCTCTCTCTCTCTCTCTCTCTCTCTCTCTCTCTCTCTCCTTTTTTCAACAACAGCTTGTATGGCCAAACCTATACAGATAAACATAGAAGCTGAGTCTTTCTCACAGACACAACCCGATACAGACACAGACAGACAAACACAGACAGACAACATACACGCTGACAGCCAGACAGATTGAGAGGCAGACAGACAAACCTACAGACAGACAGACACAGACAGACATACACAGACAGACAAACCTACACGCTGACAGCCAGACAGATTGAGAGGCAGACAGACAAACCTACAGACAGACAGACACAGACAGACAAACACAGACAGACAACATACACGCTGACAGCCAGACAGATTGAGAGGCAGACAGACAAACCTACAGACAGACAGACACAGACAGACATACACAGACAGACAAACCTACACGCTGACAGCCAGACAGATTGAGAGGCAGACAGACAAACCTACAGACAGACAGACACAGACAGACAAACACAGACAGACAACATACACGCTGACAGCCAGACAGATTGAGAGGCAGACAGACAAACCTACAGACAGACAGACACAGACAGACAAACACAGACAGACAAACATACACGCTGACAGCCAGACAGATTGAGAGGCAGACTGATGAACATACAGACAAACAGACCAACATTCCTTCATACATACATGCATAATTACAGCCAGCCAGCCAAACAGACCAGCAAAATGCACAATCACAAACAGCAATGGAAACACACAAACAAAAGAGGGGAATCTTACCTTGAATCCAGGTAATCTTCGTCAGAGTCCATTCCTAATGAGTCAAACGCTTGGCTGTGAACTGAAACAAACAGAGAAAACAAAAATGAGAAGATGTTATGAATTAATATATATTTTACTGAACGAAACTGTTCTCCATAATGAACAGAACGTTCACCTAATCCATAATCACAGGATGCGATCACTAAGTAAACAAAAAATATACCCCCCCCCCCCCCCGAAAAAAAAGAAAAAAAAGTAAAAAAAGAACCCACTTCATATATTAGATAAATATAGGTCCCTGATATACCCAAGCAATACTGTCATGAACTTCCTTCAAACACCACACCCACACCCATCTGAAAAAAAATCCCCAATCTCAAAATGATTGATCTCAAACACAGGGGCAAAACATACATGTCTGCGAGAGATATAGTTTGAGTTGGATGGAAATGCTAGAAAAAAGGAGTGGCACAAAACCCGAGTCACTGTTTACACAAAGCACACACCTCGCACATGTGCATAAAAAGGGACAGAACTCTTGTGACGAGGGAAAAACGGCGCTCGGCACCACGACCCGTAACTCCGTCTAACCCTCCAGATCGTAAACTATCATGGATTGCTCCCCTTAGCATACGTTCTTGGCACACACTGCTGACTGCAAGAAACGGGCACCGCAGAAGCGAAAGACGCAACGTCAGCGCAGAATATGCTAGAACTATGTTCTAAATGCGCTGAACAGCGCTATCAAAGGCACTGCGAGCTCTGCAAAAATGATATCCATTGAGAAAGGCGAAAGGGAAACCAGACTGAGCCAGACGACAAATCACAAACATTACGTATGCCAAAATAACACTGCCAATAGTTTCTCCAGGCCTGTTAGGGTGAATAACATTCTTCTCTGTCGCTCTTTCTCTCTCTCTCTCTCACCCCCCCCCCTCTCTCTCTCTCACCCCCCCCCCTCTCTCTCTCTCCAAGAAGCATCTTATTGCGAGCCATTCCCCAGAGGCTGTAGCTGTGAGAACGTTGCCAGTAAATTTAAAGTCAGTCACATTGGATTGCGAGTGACAGCACCTGCTTGGTTCAAGGCCATGTCAGTAATGACCCTGCAGCAACAACAACGATGAAGACTACGACGACGACGATGACGAGGGTGGGGTGTGGGTCGGTGTGATTTGGAGAGCGGGGGGGTTACACTTCCAGCCGTTACAATCAACTCAAGGTTACAATCGATGACGACAGACATTTTTTAAAAATCCATCATTTATAATGCCGACAATTGATCAGCACAAACCTCTAATACCAACTTTCAATGCCAGATTCCACGCATCACAAAACACAATCAGGCAGCCGCATTTCGTCCTCGGTGGAGGAAACAAACGACGTGGTGTCAATGCGTTCTCCGCTCTAAGTAACGCTATGCCAATGATGGTGATGAGTCTTCCAGAAGGCAACCAACCGTCGTCACGAGAGTCGAGAGAGAGAGAGAGAGAGAGAGAGAGAGAGAGAGAGAGAGAGAGAGAGAGAGAGAGATGAGAGAGAGAAAGAGAGAGAGAAAGAGAGAGAGGGGGAGAGGTGGAGAGAGGGAGTGAGTGAGAGAGAGAGAGAGAGAGAGAGAGAGAGAGAGAGAGCGGGAGGGGGAGAGAGGGGGGGGGAGAGGGAGAGCGAGAGAGAGAAAGAGGGAGAGAGGGGTAGAGAGAGAAGTAGAGAGGGAGAGAGAGATAGGGGAGAGATTGTGTGTGTGTGTATGTGTGTATGTGTGTATGTGTGGGGGGGGGGGGGGGAGAGGGAGAGCGAGAGAGAGAAAGAGGGAGAGAGGGGTAGAGAGAGAAGTAGAGAGGGAGAGAGATAGGGGAGAGATTGTGTGTGTGTATATGTGTGTATGTGTGTGTGTGGGGAGGGGGGGGGGGTAGGTGTACTGTGGGTCATAAACAGCTCGTAGACATGTCAGTGGCGGTGCCCCCCAGTGGTGAAACATTGAGTGAGGAACACTTCCCCGTCTCTTTACTTCTCTTTAACCCGCTTGAGTCGCGATAACTGTGTACTGAGCTACAATAACTCCCCGACCAATGATCTTCACACTCACAATGTATATAGACAGGCAGACAGACAGACAGACAAACACACAGACAGACAGACAGACAGACAGAGTCGCGATAACTGTGTACTGAGCTACAATAACTCCCCCACCAATGATCTTAACACTCACAATGTATATAGACAGACAGACAGACAGACAGACAAACACACAGACAGACAGACAGACAGACAGACGGACAGACAAACATCCAGAGCAAGGAGAGGTAAGCGAGAAAAGAATGGGCCAGAGAGCTCCTGGGAACAGAAGGGAGATAAGCGAAGTAGGGACCGACAACCCCCGGGGTGAGATATTTTCCAAGCATTTGATTTTGTGTGTCTTCTTTATGAGTCCCCCTTGACGGGAAGCGGGGCCATTAGGACGCGGCAATCCACATGGCATCTGGAGCTATGAAGCAAGCCGCCATCGTCTGCACTCTCAGCGCACTTCCAGTCTTCCACACACGCAAATAAACAACAAACATTTTCACAGATGGCCCGTACCCAGTCTATATTACGTAACGTGTATGTTACAAAACGCGGCATACACAATTCTAAACACTGGAACCCATACTGTTCAAAAAGAATCGAACAGCAGAGTCCATGGAGGTCAAGCGGAATGCAGTGACCACATAACACGACGCCACCCCCCCCCCCCCCCCCCCCGTCCCCCCTGCACACAACGTGAACATATCCCACGTGCAAGCCTTGGCAGGTCTGTGGCGCTTTCCATCATGGTTTTCACGGGGAGGGACCCAACAACAAATAGACTGTCAACTTTCCAACATTCACAATAAAAAACAAAACAAGCAAGGTATGTTTATAGGAACGTTTAATTGTGACAAAACTAACGCTACAGTGATTAAATGGTTGGGTTTTGTCACGATGACACGTTCCTTTAACATACCTGGCTTGTTTCACGGGGAGGGACGTGTCTTTAAACGGCCATGTTTCGCATACACGGTGCTAACTCGGATTGCATCTGAAGTTCAGTACAAACACATCTTGTGACTCCGCCCCAAAGCTCGGCATCATTGTAACAGTAATTACCGCCCCAAAGCTCGGCATCATTGTAACAGTAATTACCGCCCCAAAGCTCGGCATCATTGTAACAGTAATTACCGCCCCAAAGCTCGGCATCATTGTAACAGTAATTACCGCCCCAAAGCTCGGCACCATTGTAACAGTAATTACCGCCCCAAAGCTCGGCACCATTGTAACAGTAATTACCGCCCCAAAGCTTGGCACCATTGTAACAGTAATTACCGCCCAAAGCTCGGCATCATTGTAACAGTAATTAGCGCCCCAAAGCTCGGCACCTTTGTAACAGTAATTACCGCCCCAAAGCTCGGCACAATTGTAACAGTAATTACCGCCCCAAAGCTCGGCACCATTGTAACAGTAATTACCGCCCCAAAGCTCGGCATCATTGTAACAGTAATTACCGCCCCAAAGCTCGGCACCATTGTAACAGTAATTACCGCCCCAAAGCTCGGCACCATTGTAACAGTAATTACCGCCCCAAAGCTTGGCACCATTGTAACAGTAATTACCGCCCCAAAGCTCGGCATCATTGTAACAGTAATTACCGCCCCAAAGCTCGGCACCATTGTAACAGTAATTACCGCCCCAAAGCTCGGCATCATTGTAACAGTAATTACCGGGTCTTGTATCCCCCGGCAAGGCGGGACCAAGACGCAATCATGGGGATGTTTTGATGTTCCAATCGCTTGTTTACACCATCAAGTCTCCCTGAAAGTCAACATACCAACCCCCGGCGCCCCCTGTATACAGGCGGCTGAACCGTTCAAAAGAGCGAGAGGAGAAACGAGCACAACACAGGAAGAAGAAAGAAGCATTCAAACCGTGGTCCCTGATACACATCAGAGGCTGCAACACTGCTAATGTCCTCAACAACAACTTTGTAAAGACCCGGCCTGCCTCGTAAAGATGGCTGGAATTCACAAATAAACTTGCCATTCTCTCAGTCTCCGTCGTTCGCTCTCACTCTCTTTCTTCCGATTCGCCGAGCATCAAACAACTTCCAAGGGATTTTTCTGAGTGTGTAGCCATAGAAATACCCCAGATCGTTTTGATAGGGCTTCTTTTATTCTGTGACTGGTTAACAAATAATGTCGCACAAAAGGATTGGTCTAAACATCAAGGAAATACAAAAATGGTGCTCAAACGTCAAGAAACTCATGAAACTTAAAAAACGTCAAGAAACTCACGAAACTCAAAAACGTCGGAAAAATTACAACATATTGCACAAAAACAGCCTGAGAACGACTTGCTGATGACAGTGCACGCCCCAGACCACGTGACACCATTGTCCCTGATGGTACACTTATAAAACTAGCTTATTTAGCTCCTGCCAAGCAACACATATCGGTCGCTGGCAACATGCAGAGTTAACTGGCAACATGCAGAGTTAGCTGGCAACATGCAGAGTTAGCTGGCAACATGCAGAGTTAGCTGGCAACATGCAGAGTAATGAGCCCCAGCACTAAACACAAAATGTCTTGATGGGTTGTTTAATTTTTGTCCTCAAATAAACGTTCCAAAAATGTTACCTTTCTTGTTTCTTTGATTTGAGTAAATGTCTTGACTTGAAATGGAGCTCATTTGTGTCATCATAATTATAATTGCATGAATGACTGAAGTAAACAAGAAAGGTGTGTTATTGACAAGTTTATTTGTGACAAAACGTCGTTACGTTGACTGATCTTCGACCCAGTGGTCTTTTAAGTCGACAGACAAGCAAACACTAATAATAAAGAAAATAAACTTATTTTTGAATGTTGGCAGTCATTTTGGTTTTTGGATTTATGATTGCATGTTTATTTGTGATGACTAATTGCAGTCTCATCATCCCAACGTTTTAGACACCCTCTGTGAGGCACTATCTCCTGGCTGACACGATGGCGGTCCTAAGAACACAGGCAGGCTTTACAGGAGTGAGTCGATCCATAATGAATGAATGCAAAGTGGCCTCGACACTCTGTGGCCGCGTAAGTCTACTGTACATAATATTAGCAAGATCTAGATCAGCACTTTTGAGGACGTGTACGGGAACGTGTACGGGTAACGTCATCAAATCTAGTTTTTACGTCACGCGTTTGCCAAGATCTGCAGTCTTGGTGGGAGCAAAACAACGTATGCATTTGGAACATTGGAGAAAAAAGTGAGTCACGGGTGACGCAATATCTACACGTACAGGTCTTTGTTACACGTTCGACCATCTAGAACACTGTAACACACAGGCCAAAGTGAGCGGCACTGATGGGGATTTTTGATTTTGAAGCACTAATGAGAAAGTGACTCTGACTATAGGAGTAACAAAAAAAAAAACTTGGCAAAGTAGCTTTCTCGTTTGTTCGTGTGTTTGATTGTTCGTGTGTTTGTTATTGTTTGTTTGTGTTCTTCCTAAACACCCAGCGACGTCGCAGTATTCCAGGCGGAAAAAACAACATCTCGTGATGAGAGAGAGAGAGAGAGAGAGAGAGAGAGAGAGAGAGAGAGAGAGAGAGAGCGAGAGAGAAACAGACAGACAGACAGACAGACAGAGAAAAGAATTGTCTCGTGAGCTGTCCAAGCCACAAGACACAGGTGATGTTTTCTGTCCATACAAACCACCACCCGCTCTCTGTCGCACCTCGTCACGCACCACTGACCCCCCATTGTGCAGCCAGCGGAACGTATCAGCGCCGTTACACTGGACACGGGTCAACAACCCAGGTGGACATTGTGGTCATCATCTGCGTGTTCGTTTGTCTGTCTTGTATGTCTGTGATTGCCTCTATTTCTCTCTGTCTCTCTCTGACACACACACACACACACACACACACACACACACACACACACACACACACACATACATACATGCACGCACTGTTGTTGAACTTGGTGATGTGGTGTGAGGAGTGACCAGCTGACGGCCTGTCACAACACCCCGACACGCACGACCGGTCAGCCTCAAACTCACCACTACCTGCTTTTTTGGGGGAGGGGGGTGTACTCAGTGACAAAGACACCACAGAAAATGGAGGTAGACCTGGATTAAAACAGATGTACAGTTATTGTGACACAGACCTCTATTGCACATCCAGAGCTGTCCATTTACTTCAAACAAGTGATCGAGCGAACAAAACACGTCAGAGTTTCGTTATTGTTCTCTCAACTTTCTTTACCCTCTACTCACTGCCTTTTATTTTGACAGAAGAGAATCTTGCCAGTCAGTGCGATTTCCACTAGCAACCTTGCTCTCTCTCTTCCCTTGCAGTGGCGCGCCCTGGCGGGAGACCTGGCTATTTCGGGCTGATTCAGGGGGGATAATGGCAGAGGTCGCAGAAACGGAGGCTGCCATTACAGCCACAACACAGAGATGTAAACACGGAAATGAAACCGTGGCCTACAAATGTACAGCGTCTGTGACGAGATGAAGGGGGTGGGGGCCACATGTCGCTGTTGTTGCAGTTGTTGATGAACTTTGTAAATTAACTAAAAGCCATAACTTTGTAAATAAACTAAAAACCTGCTTCTTGCCGTAAAGCCTGATGTTATTTTGGCGAAGTCGATTTCGCGAAGTCCTCTTTACGAAGCTTGCTGCATAAAGCTTTGGCACTGAATTTTCGGTAAAAAGACGTCGGGAAGTCTTTACGAAATCGACTTTGGGCTGAACTAAGGAAGGCCTTAGATGGATGCGTTGGGGGAGGAAGAAGTGAAGTCCAAACTCTTGAGTCACGTGGCGAGAGATACAGGCCCAACACTGACTCATGCAGCCGACAAAACATGCGCATGAAGCAGGTTCAAGTTGAAACATGGTGGCAACCAGGTGTCTGTCACGGTGCATATAGCTACAGAAAGCGGTCATGTTGAACTTTGGCGTTGTAAGTTGATAGATCATTCCACTGCAATTTAAGCCTCCAGTTTTGAAGAACCTGCTCTTGAAAGCGCATCAAGCCAGATCGATACCTTTGAAGTTACTGAATGAACTGTGACTTTCATTTACATGGCTTTTAGAACGAACAAATCGGGACAGTCATTTTTCGAATGATGAGAGACAACTCTGTCGATATTACGGATGCCTTCTTTCGTAATTTTCGTCGATCAAATGACAAAATTAAATAATTATGCTAAATTTTGAAGCTCACTCCGTCAATTAATTTCACGATTTCTTTGATATGATTAAAGGGACTTCTATTAAAATTAAGTAAATAATGCCACCGGGTTGTGAGCTCTGAATGTACAACGCTAAAGTTCGACATTACCCAGAAGGCCGTTGCCAGGAAGAGGGTAATGTCGAACACACACACACACACAACCTCTACAATGACAGCCGGTCTATTGTCACTTTTTTCTTTTCTCTTTCGTCTTCTTCTTTCTTCAGACAGAAGACAGGGCGGGAGAGGGCAGACAGCGAAGCAGAAGGAGAGGTGTGTTATCTGTCCATCTGGGACAGGTAGGGGGGCAGGTGAACAGGTACAAGTCAACAGGTAGTCAGCTTCCCACCTCTCACACAATACATCAGGTAAACGCCACAGTGCCACACACAGCGTGTGTGTGTGTGTGTGTGTGTGTGTGTGTGTGTGTGTGTGTGTGTGTGTGTGTGTGTGTGTGTGCGTGCGTGCGTGCGTGTGTGTGTGTGTTTGTGTGTATGTGTGTGTTTGTGTGTGTGTGTGTGTGTGTCTGTCTGTGTGTCGTGTATGTGTGTGTTTGTGTGTCTGTGTGCGTGCGTGCGTGTTTGATGGCGCAGCAGGATATCCTTGCGCTGGTCTACCCTGCTGGTCTACCCTGCTGGTCTACCCTGCTGGTCTACCCTGCTACCTACGTGAACATCAAAAGCAACGCCGTCTTATAAGTTAAAATCACATAAAACCATTTTGCATTTCGTGTGATGCAGGAACAAACCCCTACATTCTTATCCTTTACAACAAGTTGGCAAAACTCAAGTAGACCATCACTTGACTGTAATCAGCAACACATAAAACAGGCCATTCATTCGCTGGTAAATCAATTTTTTCCAACACCTCCCATGACTGCCATAGTTTAACAAAATAAAAGGCCAACTTAGTTTTTCTTTTATAAGTTTGACAAACACAAAAGCTGAAACGAAAAGTAAGAATAAGTTTTGGTTTCCATATTTGGCAAAACATGTACCAGCTGTTGACCAGAATTTCCTTTCAAATTGATGGGCTTTTTTTGAACAACTGATCGATTCGCACTCTATATTTTGCTCGACCGATCTAGTGCGGCCCCCTCTCTTTATTTAGATTTTCCATTTCCTGCCTTCTTCAAGTTTGTGTAAAAGTGCTTGTTCTTTCGTTTCATAAATAAATCAGACGTCATGAGATTGAACTATGGACGGAGGGGGAGGCTGAGGGTGGGAGGGGGACAAATCAATCCCCTCGTGTGTCAGATTGTTATGGAATAAACTTCGTGACATTGTGTGGTGTGTGTGTGAGTGTGTGTGTGTGTGTGTGTGTGTATGAGTGTGTGTGAGAGAGAAAGAGAGATAGAGAGTGAGAGACAGAGTGAAAGAGGGAGAGAGAGAGAGATGTAGGGGGGCGGGGTGAAAGAGAGAGAGAGAGAGATGTAGGGGGGCGGGGTGAAAGAGAGAGAGAGAGAGAGATGTAGGGGGGCGGGGTGAAAGAGAGAGAGAGAGAGAGATGTAGGGGGGCGGGATGAAAGAGAGAGAGAGAGAGAGAGAGAGAGAGAGAGAGAGAGAGAGAGAGAGAGAGAGAGAGAGAGAGAGAGAGATGTAGGGGGGCGGGGTGAAGTGATATAGGCATTAAAGAAGGAAGAAAGCCCTGTTTGTGTGTGAAGGTGAATGCTGTTCACCACTCAGATCGCGTCGACAATATGCATGGCACCCAGCGCTTATGGTGGCAAAACACACTGTATGCATTACTGCTTGTCTGATATAGACTTCTGCCTCCTCATTATTTTTTACATTTAGTCAAGTTTTGACTAAATGTTTTAACGTAGAGGGGGAAATCGAGACGAGGGTCGTGGTGTATGTGCGTGTGTCTGTCTGTCTGTGTGTGTGTGTAGAGCGATTCAGACTAAACTACTGGACCGATCTTTATGAAATTTGACATGAGAGTTCCTGGGTATGAAATCCCCGAACGTTTTTTTCATTTTTTTTTTATAAATGTCTTTGATGACGTCATATCCGGCTTTTTGTGAAAGTTGAGGCAGCACTGTCACGCCCTCATTTTTCAACCAAATTGGTTGAAATTTTGGTCAAGTAATCTTCGACGAAGCCCGGACTTCGGTATTGCATTTCAGCTTGGTGGCTTAAAAATTAATTAATGACTTTGGTCATTAAATATCTGAAAATTGTAAAAAAAAAAAAAAAAAATTATAAAACGATCCAAATTTACGTTTATCTTATTCTCCATCATTTTCTGATTCCAAAAACATATAAATATGTTATATTTGGATTAAAAACAAGCTCTGAAAATTAAATGTATAAAAATTATTATCAAAATTAAATTGTCGAAATCAATTTAAAAACACTTTCATCTTATTCCTTGTCGGTTCCTGATTCCAAAAACATATAGATATGATATGTTTGGATTAAAAACAGGCTCAGAAAGTTAAAACAAAGAGAGGTACAGAAAAGCGTGCTATCCTTCTTAGCGCAACTACTACCCCGCTCTTCTTGTCAATTTCACTGCCTTTGCCATGAGCGGTGGACTGACGATGCTACGAGTATACGGTCTTGCTGAAAAATGGCATTGCGTTCAGTTTCATTCTGTGAGTTCGACAGCTACTTGACTAAATGTTGTATTTTCGCCTTACGCGACTTGTTCTCTCTTT
>NC_090249.1:62030698-62040698 GCF_037325665.1 Littorina saxatilis | reverse complement strand
AGAGAGAGAGAGAGAGAGAGAGAGAGAGAGAAAGAAAGAGAGAGAGAGAGAGAGAGAGTGAAAAAGAGAGAGAGACATACAGAGAGAGAGAGGGAGAGAGAGAGAGAGTGAGAGAAAGAGAGTGAGTGAAAGAGAGAGAGAAAGAGAGAGAGAAAGACATACAGAGAGAGAGAGAGAGAGGGAGAGAGAGAGAGAGAGAGAGAGAGAGAGAGAGAGAGAGAGAGAGAGAGAGAGACGATAACTGGGCGCCGGGTGGTCTTGTCATGTCCAGACTTGCCCGCAGACATCTTGACCAATGCTTGACCCTTCCACCCGTCATCTCACATCGTCGTCACGTGGCATTAGTATTGACCTTGACATGCTGCATCGGGCATAGCAAATCCTCACAGTTGACCTTGACACGAAAAGAACCCTTTCCACAATTTTTTAAAAAACGACGTTTATTTGAGATTCCCATCTTTTAATTCTGCTTCTGGGTCTCATCTCAAGAGCTATGTTGGTGTCGTGGTGAACTTTATGTTGTACGAAATAGCTACACGTATTTTGGTATCGTGGAGATCTGTATGCTGTACCAAAGAGCTATCGTTGTGTCATGGACATTTTTATGATGTACCAAAGAGCTATCGTTGTGTCATGGACATTTTTATGATGTACCAAAGAGCTATTTTGGTGTTATGGAGATCCTAATGCTGTACCAAACTTCTTGCACTGCAGAATTGTCTAGAATTGAAGAGACTCTTCTGATGACTGTCATCATCTCTTGTCGCTTCTCTTGCAGTCATCCCTCAAATGAGAAGATAATTTGATTTTCGGAATAACCCTCGATCCTGCAACGACCTCAGAAGACATCACTGTGTTGCCGTAGACATCAAAATAGCAGCCTCTGATGCGTGGCTTTGTCTCAGTGGGTGTGTGTGAGTGTTGCTGGCACCCAGACAGGGGCTCTGCTTGTAATGGGTGGCTGATGGAAGCAGAGAGGTGGCCTCAACGCCTGGCTGGGGACTGCAAATTGAGTTCTCGCCGCTCTCAATTCTCCCGAGGTTTTAAGGCGAGAAGAAGATGTGATTTACAGGAACGAGCTGCAATGCCTGACGTTAGCAGAACAACCCGGACTAGATGATAAGAAAGGAAGCAGCTTTGTGGGGAAAGTACAGACTGTCGGTTGTATGCCAAGACACTTTCTTTTGGCGTTCATATTCCATTAATGATAAAGACAGTATTAAAGTCTAGATAAGGTCACCCACCTCAACCGCGATCTTTCCAAGTTTGCTTGAAGTTAATAGCCATTTGCAGATACAGCTAGTATAACTGTCTAGATAGAGTCCTCGGAATAAGTTTCCTATCTTATCCGGAACTGTTCTGTCTTAGGTTTCGACATTTAATGGGATTTTTGCGTTTCTCGCGGCAAACTTTGTCTTAGCTTTGCGGATTAAAAAAAGAAACCACCAAAAAATCCACATGTTACCATGCATCAAGAGCATTGACACTGTCTGCTAGACACGATTTGCTGTATCTCCTTTTGACAAAACGCTCCAGGACTTGTCTGACGGTTCATACCCAAGGGCAAGTCGTCGACAGAGAAACATAGGTCCAGCAACTGACGCCAAGTGTTTTGGGTTGTTCTAGTCTCTCTCTGTTGATTGATCAAATGCCGTAAAGCGCAGAATGTATGTGATAACAACGAGCGCCGAAAAGGTCGCAATTAGTCCATTCTTAAAGATTATTACGGCAACACATCTAACACATCGAAGAAAATGCCACAGACCAGTGGCAGAAACGAAGACTATCCAGCAAGGAGCCAGATGAAACTATGAGCTTTACACACATCGTGTGACCAGGCCAAGGCACACGGATAAAGACGTCTATATCTCTGTGGATCAAGGGCTGACTGATCCATGATCAAAATCATGTATGTCCTTTCGTCACGTGTGTATCACGGCGTGACAGCCGCTGAATAAAGTGACAAAGTGCACGTGCTACCCCAGACTACTGTAATAACACGCGGTGCGTTCGGCCAACAAGAACTCTCGGCATGATCTGCCCCTTTGTCGTGCATTTATGAATGACAAAGATGGCGACGTTGGCAGCACTACAATTAGTTTGGACTGAACATCACAGAGACACAAGACAGAAAATATGACAGTACCAGACCGAGAAAACAAGATGGCCGCTTAAAGCTACACTGAATCAGTCTGTGCTGTCAGATTCGTGTACATGGCGTCCCTCAAGGCGCGGGTATCAGGGCAAGGCTGAGACAGTTACACACTCAAGGCGCGGATATCAGGGCAAGGCTGAGACAGTTACACACTCAAGGCGCGGGTATCAGGGCAAGGCTGAGACAGTTACACACTCAAGGCGCGGATATCAGGGCAAGGCTGAGACAGTTACACACTCAAGGCGCGGATATCAGGGCAAGGCTGAGACAGTTACACACTCAAGGCGCGGATATCAGGGCAAGGCTGAGACAGTTTCACACTCAAGGCGCGGATATCAGGGCAAGGCTGAGACAGTTACACACTCAAGGCGCGGATATCAGGGCAAGGCTGAGACAGTTACACACTCAAGGCGCGGATATCAGGGCAAGGCTGAGACAGTTACACCATCAAGTCCAACCTGCCCTGGCGACTACCTATCGTTAATAGCCTCCTGCCCACAACGACTACCTATCGTTAACAGCCTCCTGCCCACAACGACTATCTATCGTTAACAGCCTCCTGCCCACAACGACTATCGTTAACAGCCTCCTGCCCACAACGACTACCTATCGTTAACAGCCTCCTGCCCACAACGACTATCGTTAACAGCCTCCTGCCCACAACGACTACCTATCGTTAACAGCCTCCTGCCCACAACGACTACCTATCGTTAACAGCCTCCTGCCCACAACGACTATCGTTAACAGCCTCCTGCCCACAACGACTACCTATCGTTAACAGCCTCCTGCCCACAACGACTATCGTTAACAGCCTCCTGCCCACAACGACTACCTATCGTTAACAGCCTCCTGCCCACAACGACTACCTATCGTTAACAGCCTCCTGCCCACAACGACTACCTATCGTTAATAGCCTCCTGCCCACAACGACTACCTATCGTTAACAGCCTCCTGCCCACAACGACTATCTATCGTTAATAGCCTCCTGCCCACAACGACTACCTATCGTTAATAGCCTCCTGCTCACAACGACTACCTATCGTTAACAGCCTCCTGCCCACAACGACTATCTATCGTTAATAGCCTCCTGCCCACAACGACTACCTATCGTTAATAGCCTCCTGCTCACAACGACTACCTATCGTTAACAGCCTCCTGCCCACAACGACTACCTATCGTTAACAGCCTCCTGCCCACAACGACTACCTATCGTTAACAGCCTCCTGCCCACAACGACTACCTATCGTTAATAACCTTCTGCCCACAACGACTATCTATCGTTAACAGCCTCCTGCCCACAACGACTATACCTATCGTTAACAGCCTCCTGCCCACAACGACTACCTATCGTTAATAGCCTCCTGCCCACAACGACTATACCTATCGTTAATAGCCTCCTGTCCACAACGACTATACCTATCGTTAATAGCCTCCTGCCCACAACGACTATACCTATCGTTAATAGCCTCCTGCCCACAACGACTATACCTATCGTTAATAGCCTCCTGTCCACAACGACTATACCTATCGTTAATAACCTCCTGCCCACAACGACTATACCTATCGTTAATAGCCTCCTGTCCACAACGACTATACCTATCGTTAATAACCTTCTGCCCACAACGACTACCTATCGTTAATAGCCTCCTGCTCACAACGACTACCTATCGTTAATAGCCTCCTGCCCACAACGACTACCTATCGTTAACAGCCTCCTGCCCACAACGACTACCTATCGTTAATAGCCTCCTGCCCACAACGACTATACCTATCGTTAATAGCCTCCTGCCCACAACGACTACCTATCGTTAATAGCCTCCTGCCCACAACGACTACCTATCGTTAATAGCCTCCTGCCCACAACGACTATACCTATCGTTAACAGCCTCCTGCCCACAACGACTACCTATCGTTAACAGCCTCCTGCCCACAACGACTATCGTTAATAACCTCCTGCCCACAACGACTACCTATCGTTAACAGCCTCCTGCCCACAACGACTACCTATCGTTAACAGCCCCCTGCCCACAACGACTACCTATCGTTAATAACCTCCTGCCCACAACGACTACCTATCGTTAATAGCCTCCTGCCCACAACGACTACCTATCGTTAACAGCCTCCTGCCCACAACGACTATACCTATCGTTAACAGCCTCCTGTCCACAACGACTACCTATCGTTAACAGCCTCCTGCCCACAACGACTACCTATCGTTAATAGCCTCCTGCCCACAACGACTACCTATCGTTAACAGCCTCCTGTCCACAATGACTACCTATCGTTAACAGCCTCCTGCCCACAACGACTACCTATCGTTAAAAGCCTCCTGCCCACAACGACTACCTATCGTTAACAGCCTCCTGCCCACAACGACTACCTATCGTTAACAGCCTCCTGCCCACAACGACTACCTATCGTTAACAGCCTCCTGCCCACAACGACTATCGTTAACAGCCTCCTGCCCACAACGACTACCTATCGTTAACAGCCTCCTGCCCACAACGACTATACCTATCGTTAACAGCCTCCTGCCCACAACGACTACCTATCGTTAACAGCCTCCTGCCCACAACGACTATACCTATCGTTAACAGCCTCCTGCCCACAACGACTACCTATCGTTAACAGCCTCCTGCCCACAACGACTATACCTATCGTTAACAGTCTCCTGCCCTTAACGACTACCTATCGTTAACAGCCTCCTGCCCACAACGACTACCTATCGTTAACAGCCTCCTGCCCACAACGACTACCTATCGTTAATAGCCTCCTGCCCACAACGACTACCTATCGTTAACAGCCTCCTGCCCACAACGACTACCTATCGTTAACAGCCTCCTGCCCACAACGACTATCGTTAACAGCCTCCTGCCCACAACGACTATCGTTAACAGCCTCCTGCCCACAACGACTACCTATCGTTAATAGCCTCCTGCCCACAACGACTATCGTTAACAGCCTCCTGCCCACAACGACTATCGTTAACAGCCTCCTGCCCACAACGACTACCTATCGTTAACAGCCTCCTGCCCACAACGACTATCGTTAACAGCCTCCTGCCCACAACGACTACCTATCGTTAATAGCCTCCTGCCCACAACGACTATACCTATCGTTAACAGCCTCCTGCCCACAACGACTACCTATCGTTAATAGCCTCCTGCCCACAACGACTATACCTATCGTTAACAGCCTCCTGCCCACAACGACTACCTATCGTTAACAGCCTCCTGCCCACAACGACTACCTATCGTTAACAGCCTCCTGCCCACAACGACTATCGTTAACAGCCTCCTGCCCACAACGACTACCTATCGTTAACAGCCTCCTGCCCACAACGACTATCGTTAATAACCTCCTGCCCACAACGACTACCTATCGTTAACAGTCTCCTGCCCACAACGACTACCTATCGTTAACAGCCTCCTGCCCACAACGACTACCTATCGTTAATAGCCTCCTGCCCACAACGACTACCTATCGTTAACAGCCTCCTGCCCACAACGACTACCTATCGTTAACAGCCTCCTGCCCACAACGACTATCGTTAATAGCCTCCTGCCCACAACGACTACCTATCGTTAACAGCCTCCTGCCCACAACGACTACCTATCGTTAACAGCCCCCTGCCCACAACGACTACCTATCGTTAACAGCCTCCTGCCCACAACGACTACCTATCGTTAATAGCCTCCTGCCCACAACGACTACCTATCGTTAACAGCCTCCTGCCCACAACGACTACCTATCGTTAACAGCCTCCTGCCCACAACGACTACCTATCGTTAACAGCATCCTGCCCACAACGACTACCTATCGTTAACAGCCTCCTGCCCACAACGACTACCTATCGTTAACAGCCTCCTGCCCACAACGACTACCTATCGTTAACAGCCTCCTGCCCACAACGACTACCTATCGTTAATAGCCTCCTGCCCACAACGACTACCTATCGTTAACAGCCTCCTGCCCACAACGACTACCTATCGTTAACAGCCTCCTGCCCACAACGACTATACCTATCGTTAACAGCCTCCTGCCCACAACGACTACCTATCGTTAACAGCCTCCTGCCCACAACGACTATACCTATCGTTAACAGCCTCCTGCCCACAACGACTATACCTATCGTTAACAGCCTCCTGCCCACAACAACTACCTATCGTTAACAGCCTCCTGCCCACAACGACTACCTATCGTTAACAGCCTCCTGCCCACAACGACTATCTATCGTTAATAGCCTCCTGCCCACAACGACTACCTATCGTTAATAGCCTCCTGCCCACAACGACTATCGTTAACAGCCTCCTGCCCACAACGACTACCTATCGTTAACAGCCTCCTGCCCACAACGACTATCGTTAATAGCCTCCTGCCCACAACGACTACCTATCGTTAACAGCCTCCTGCCCACAACGACTATCGTTAATAGCCTCCTGCCCACAACGACTATACCTATCGTTAATAGCCTCCTGCCCACAACGACTATACCTATCGTTAATAGCCTCCTGCCCACAACGACTATCGTTAACAGCCTCCTGCCCACAACGACTATCGTTAACAGCCTCCTGCCCACAACGACTACCTATCGTTAACAGCCTCCTGCCCACAACGACTACCTATCGTTAACAGCCTCCTGCCCACAACGACTACCCATCGTTAATAGCCTCCTGCCCACAACGACTACCTATCGTTAACAGCCTCCTGCCCACAACGACTACCTATCGTTAACAGCCTCCTGCCCACAACGACTATACCTATCGTTAACAGCCTCCTGCCCACAACGACTACCTATCGTTAACAGCCTCCTGCCCACAACGACTATACCTATCGTTAACAGCCTCCTGCCCACAACGACTATACCTATCGTTAACAGCCTCCTGCCCACAACGACTACCTATCGTTAACAGCCTCCTGCCCACAACGACTACCTATCGTTAACAGCCTCCTGCCCACAACGACTACCTATCGTTAATAGCCTCCTGCTCACAACGACTACCTATCGTTAATAGCCTCCTGCCCACAACGACTACCTATCGTTAACAGCCTCCTGCCCACAACGACTATCGTTAACAGCCTCCTGCCCACAACGACTACCTATCGTTAACAGCCTCCTGCCCACAACGACTATCGTTAATAGCCTCCTGCCCACAACGACTATCGTTAATAACCTCCTGCCCACAACGACTACCTATCGTTAATAGCCTCCTGCCCACAACGACTACCTATCGTTAATAGCCTCCTGCTCACAACGACTACCTATCGTTAATAGCCTCCTGCTCACAACGACTACCTATCGTTAACAGCCTCCTGCCCACAACGAATACACCAAAGGATCCCTGACGATTGTGTCCATGCAATACACATTTCCATAGCGACCACCTGTTAATAACGACCACTTCCGGTCGGTCTATTGAGTGGTCGTGATCGACAGGTGGGGCTGTAATAACCAACGACACAGGCATGGCATCCAAGCCAGAAAGCAACAGGTGGGGCTGTAATAACCAACGACACAGGCATGGCATCCAAGCCAGAAAGCAACAGGGAGCTTGCTGTAATAACCAACGACACAGGCATGGCATCCAAGCCAGAAAGCAACAGGGAGCTTGCTGTAATAACCAACGACACAGGCATGGCATCCAAGCCAGAAAGCAACAGGGAGCTTGCTGTAATAACCAACGACACAGGCATGGCATCCAAGCCAGAAAGCAACAGGGAGCTTGCTGCAGGACTGGGCACAAACTACTTTCCTGTCAAACATTCTTGATATACAATGACGCTTGCGCAGTCACTTGCTACGACTATCAGCATGGTATGTAACTGTTTGTCCCAAAATCCGCCTTCTGCGTCGCAAAATATGCGACAACTAGGACAGATGCCAAGTTCTGATGCGTGGCGTTCGTCTTGACGATGCAAAAAACAACAACAAACAAACAAAAACAAACCAAAACATACAGCCATAACATACATGACGCAAACATAATATCATGTGACTGAGCCTATCCTAACACAAACACATCAACGAAGGCGTGAAATCGAAAGGAAACACCCTATACCCGTTCGTCTTTCATGGAAAATCATAACATACATGACAAAACAATAACATCTCTAGGGAATCAAAAATCAGCAAATTGACAAGAAACCTGCACAGATTTTGTCCTTCAACAAAACTCTCCGCACAAAACCCACGACAGAATAATCACTACCCGAATATAGAAGGTTAAACCACACAAAAGATTAACAAGAAACCTGCAAGAATGCCGCGTCCTTTCAGAAAACTCTCTGCAAAAACCGCGACAGAAAAATGATATTTTGAATCCACAAGGTTAAACTGCACGAGGTTTCACAGGGAACCGGCAAAATCAAAATGTCTTTTTTTTGTGGATCAAACAGCTCGTGGCTAATTTTTGCGCATCTGATCCAATTAGCCGGCTATCCAAACCCTATCAGCGTCAGCTATGGCAGGCGAACAGTGACAGCCTGCCTGTGAAATGCGACACGGTCAGCGCAAAGACGCCAGTGGAGTTTAGGGCCATCCTGTATTTTGCTGTCCAGTAAATTGACGTGTAAAATAGGCACGGCGTTTTCTGTGAATACGAATCTGCCTCTGTGAAGGTCAGGGATATTATTGTGTCAGGCAAATTGACTGGGAAACAGACAGGGAATATGATCCAGCCAACCTGTGCATCGATCAGAAAGCGATCTGCTAGCTCAATTCTATCTCTTGGCTGAAGACATTTTCCTTGCATTATTTTTGTCTTGTTTTTGATTAAATCTCTCGGCCCAGATTAGTGTTGCAGCCCTGTAGCTCTGGCTTGGATCATTCTTCATACCTCAGTTAGCTATATTGAAATAGTCAAACATCATTCTTCATACCTCAGTTAGCTATATTGAAATAGTCACGCATCATTCTTCATACCTCAGTTAGCTATATTGAAATAGTCACGCATCATTCTTCATACCTTGTCCGCGCAATGGCACAATTGTTTTTACCCGACTTGGGTAAGGTATTGTGCGCAACTTCCCATCACGTTGCGATGCAATACTTGCATACATCATACATTCGCTTAATCATACACTATAATTATAAGCTCAATTTATCATACATCATAAATACGATTAGTCATACATCTTATCATAAGCACGATTGATGGTACATCACAAGTACGATTAATGTTTGATAATAAGTAGTATTGATGATACATCATTGTACGATTAATCATACATCATCATTAACGATACATCATAAGAACGATTAGTCATTAATCGTGAGTACGACTAGTTAGTATTATAAGTACACGTGTATGATCAATTTGTGTTGGTTAGTGTGCGCTAAGTATTGATAAGTAAGGTGTGTTTCATCTACAACACTATGGAAAGCCGTAATGCACCTGCTGTTTTTATTTCAAGAATGTGCAAACTGCAGCAACTGTTGCTTTAAAATCTTCCTATTTGCAATTCCTTATTTCTTTATCAGACTGTGGCATTTGAAGAGCACCTGATCGTGTTGGACGGTTGGAAGAGGAGCAGTAATTAGTTGCCAGAATCATGGACAGATGCTATGGATTTCACACGTTTGCCGCACCGATCTTAATCATCATCGCCCCCCCCCTCCTCCTTCACCGCTGATGAACAAATTCAGAGAAAGAAGGGATGGGGAAAGGAGGGAGGAAGGGAGGGCGATAGAGAAAGAAGCGGAGAGAGGGAGGGAGGGAGAGAGAGAGTGAGAGAGAGAGAGAGAGAGAGAGGGAGGGAGAGAGGGAGGGAGGAAGAGAGAATCAGAGAAATAGAGAGAGAGATTGAGAGAGAGAGAGAGAGGGAGGGAGAGAGGGAGGAAGAGAG
>NC_090249.1:62022142-62030498 GCF_037325665.1 Littorina saxatilis | reverse complement strand
CCCCCCCCCCCCCCCCCCTGTGCAGCAAATGGTCCGCCTTTTTCCTGCACGCACTTCTGCATTATTTCTTCTTTGTCTGGTGTGGCGTATTTTTTCTTGGCGTTTGCAGGTCGCGCGAAGAGCATCAGAAGAAAAAAAGATGAGAAATCAGAAATAGAGCAGGAGATAGGTAAGAGAGGAAGGGGCAGAAAGAAGAGAAAGGCGGATTTAACGAAGAGCAGAGAGATAGACAGGGAGAAAAATAAACTGTGTGAGAGAAGAAGAAAAGAAGAAGTTACAAATGGTTGAAACACGAAGAACATATCGTGATAGCGAAAGAAGTGTTGCATGCTTCTGATTCTGTGTAAATTAAAAATAAAAATAAAGTCACGAGGAACAGCAACAAATTCTAACATTACCACTTCCCCACCTATATCTTCGCAACCAACTCAAGCCCCCCCAACACACACACACACACACACACCAAGCTCCTTACCCTCCTCCTATCCCCCCCACCCAATTTTTTTTCTCCATACCTCAGTCTATGTGTTTCCGAGCAGTACGTGCCACCCTAGCCGAGGTGTGCTGTTAATAAGGTGCGGAATGCCCTGACGATGCCGGGTCTCAGGCGAGATTAAGGCTCGCGGCACGTATTTAGATGGCAATATCAGATAGGCTCGCTCCCCCCGGCCTATCGGGGGGACTAACGAGCAGCGCCAGTTGGCCGTGTCACACCCGGGGAGGGTGGCGACCCACACGGCTGACGGCGGGGTGCGGGTAGATTGACACCCGCCTCTGTCGCTGTCAGTTCCGAGCCGCTTATCTACACCCCAACTTTTTTGAGTTTTGTTTTTTGCCCTTGCCAGCTTCCAGAGCCTGTTACTGATGTTTCTTGGAGCTTGGGAATCCCTCCTTCTCTTTCTGTTTTTTTCGCTCTTTGAGATCTGAGCTCTCTCCATCTCTCCTTCTCTCGATCCTTCTGACCTCTTGTCTGCGTCTCCTTGGTGCTCTCTGTCTGTTTGTCTGTTTGTCTGTCTGTCCGTCTATCTGTTTGTCTGTCTGTCTGTCTAACTGTTTGTCTGTCTGTCTGTCTGTTTGTCTGTCTGTCTATCTGTTTGTCTGTCTGTCTGTCTGTCTGTTTGTCTGTCTATCTGTCTGTCTGTCTGTCTGTCTGTCTGTCTATCTGTCTGTCTGTCTATCTGTTTGTCTGTCTGTCTGTCTATCTGTTTGTCTGTCTGTCTGTCTGTCTGTCTGTCTGTCTGTCTGCCGATCCCTCTATCTGTCTGTCTGTCTGTCTGTTTTTTTCGCTCTTTGAGATCTGAGCTCTCTCCATCTCTCGATCCTTCTGACCTCTTGTCTGCGTCTCCTTGGTCAGTGCTCTCTGTCTGTCTGTCTGTCTGTTTGTCTGTCTGTCTGTCTGTCTGTCTATCTGTTTGTCTGTCTGTCTGTCTGTTTGTCTATCTGTTTGTCTGTTTGTCTGTCTGTCAGTCTATCTGTCTGTCTATCTGTCTGTCTGTCTGTTTTTTTCGCTCTTTGAGATCTGAGCTCTCTCCATCTCTCGATCCTTCTGACCTCTTGTCTGCGTCTCCTTGGTGCTCTCTGTCTGTCTGTCTGTCTGTCTGTCTATCTGTCTGTCTGTCTGTCTGTTTGTCTGTCTGTCTGTCTGTCTGTCTGTCCCACCTTCTCTCTTGAACACCTCAGTCTACGTCTTTTTTTTCCTTCCGTTCTCTCCCCCCTCCTCCCCCCCTCTCCCCGCGTCCTCCCCACTCCCAGTATTTCGATGTCAATTTTATCTCCTTTTCCAGCTTATACTTCGTCCTTATTTTTATTTCGCCCTGGTGATCGTGCTAGCTCAAAGGGGATCTGGGGTCGTCGACTCCATGTCCGTCTCTCTCTGCCTGGTGATGCCTGCTTGCTGCCCTACGTTCATCACCGCCTCCTTCTCCAGTTTTCAATCATTGTGCAACCCAGACAACTGAGTTTGGAGGGATGGACAGGGAAAGGAGCTGACTGCGCCCTCTCTTCCCTCCTCCCCTGTTCAACACCTCAACCCCCACCCCCTTTTTTTTGTTGGTTTCCTTTAATTTCAGAGTCAGTAATCGCAAATCTAATGTCCCAGGTGATGCTCTAAAGTTGTCGACCCCTAAAGTTGTCTCTGCAAAGGTATCTTTAGTGTCCGTTTCTCACTAGTGATTTTATTTGTATTTTGTTGTTACCCCTACGTTGTACATTGCACCCCCTCCAAGGATCATTCTGTCTCTGGTATCCAGGTTTTCAATTAATCTTTTTGTGCAGACAGGAGGAAGCAGCTCAAAGAAATCTTTCTCTCTCTCCTCCCCCCCCCCACACCCCTGCCATCTCCAATAGTCAGTTATTTATGTGCAGGGGGCGAAGGAGGCCGGGTGGGATCCCTGTTGCACAGAGCGATAACCATCCCGCGCCACGGAGCCGTGGCACCACCGTCCCCCCCCCCCCCCTCAGACCCACAGACATAGCAGACCTCGCTTCACACACGGGGCAGGAATGTCTGGGGTCACAGGGGCCAAGTGCAAACCATGTTGCGGTGACACACGTAACGACCTTCAGGTAATTGACGGTCCCGCCAAGCTGTGTGTGAGGGGAACGGAGCAGTCTTGGCTGCCATTTGGCCTGACATTACCCGCACCGTGACCCTGCCTCCTCAAGGGCGTCTCGCCATAACGGGTGGAACTGCCGGAGCTACAGTACCCGCACCGTGACCCTGCCTCCTCAAGGGCGTCTCGCCATAACGGGTGGAACTGCCGGAGCTACAGTACCCGCACCGTGACCCTGCCTCCTCAAGGGCGTCTCGCCATAACGGGTGGAACTGCCGGAGCTACAGTACCCGCACCGTGACCCTGCCTCCTCCAGGGCGTCTCGCCATAACGGGTGGAACTGCCGGAGCTACAGTACCCGCACCGTGACCCTGCCTCCTCCAGGGCGTCTCGCCATAACGGGTGGAACTGCCGGAGCTACAGTACCCGCACCGTGACCCTGCCTCCTCAAGGGCGTCTCGCCATAACGGGTGGAACTGCCGGAGCTACAGTACCAGCACCGTGACCCTGCCTCCTCCAGGGCGTCTCGCCATAACGGGTGGAACTGCCGGAGCTACAGTACCCGCACCGTGACCCTGCCTCCTCCAGGGCGTCTCGCCATAACGGGTGGAACTGCCGGAGCTACAGTACCCGCACCGTGACCCTGCCTCCTCCAGGGCGTCTCGCCATAACGGGTGGAACTGCCGGAGCTACAGTACCCGCACCGTGACCCTGCCTCCCCAAGGGCGTCTCGCCATAACGGGTGGAACTGCCGGAGCTACAGTACCCGCACCGTGACCCTGCCTCCTCAAGGGCGTCTCGCCATAACGGGTGGAACTGCCGGAGCTACAGTACCCGCACCGTGACCCTGCCTCCTCCAGGGCGTCTCGCCATAACGGGTGGAACTGCCGGAGCTACAGTACCCGCACCGTGACCCTGCCTCCTCCAGGGCGTCTCGCCATAACGGGTGGAACTGCCGGAGCTACAGTACCCGCACCGTGACCCTGCCTCCTCCAGGGCGTCTCGCCATAACGGGTGGAACTGCCGGAGCTACAGTACCCGCACCGTGACCCTGCCTCCTCAAGGGCGTCTCGCCATAACGGGTGGAACTGCCGGAGCTACAGTACCCGCACCGTGACCCTGCCTCCTCAAGGGCGTCTCGCCATAACGGGTGGAACTGCCGGAGCTACAGTACCCGCACCGTGACCCTGCCTCCTCAAGGGCGTCTCGCCATAACGGGTGGAACTGCTGGAGCTACATAACCATGCTGGAAATTTCATTGTTCTGCTTCGACAACTGACGACACAGCTAAGATATGTTTGGTTGTTGTTTGTTTTTTGACATTCAGCGTCAGTATCTTGGCTCCTGTTTGGCCTGTCATTAGAAAGATTAATTGTTCTGCGTAGACAACCGACGGTACAGATAAGATATTTTTGTTGTTGTTGTTGTTTGTTTTTAGGCAGTCAGCGTCAGTATCTTGGCTCCCATTTGGTCTGTCATTGCACGCGGCGGCACCCTGACTCCGCGAGGAGGGCGTCTAGCTCGGCATCAGGGGTGGTTGCAAAGGCCCTTCATTCATCATGTTGCCATCAAGTCTTACTGCCTGCGTTAGATAGCTGACGGCAGTGCTAAGACTTAGTTCTGTTCGGCATCACGGATGGTTGCAATGTCTCCAACATCAATAAGTATGCCGATAAGTCCCGTACAGCCTGCGCTAGGTAACTGACAGCACTAGACTGCAAAACTAAGTTCTGGCAGGCAAAACGCGGCTAGATCTTCCATCCCTTTGTGTCTGGCTTACAAAATGTCATGACTCTTAGCTGATGAGGGTGTCTAGCTTGATAGATTAGTACACATTTGTAAAGATAGTAACTAAATATAACGTTAACTTTAATTGTCTGCACAGACATATTGACAGTACCTCTGTCCATCTTGTTCAGAGCTTCTGATGAGTTGGCCTCAGCTAGGGTGTCTCGGCTGATGGATGAGTACATACATTTCAAAATATCACAAGAGCGTAACTTTAATTGTCAACCTAAATAGATCGTTCATTTATCTTCTTCCATTTTTTTGTATCTGTCTGCATAATGCCTTCCACACAGATCAAAGAACGGAGATTGTTTTTAAAGATTGTTTTCCCACAGCATGCAGGCAAAAAGCTCAAAGAACACATTTTGTTTCTGTGCCAAACTTTTGACAGTTTTCCCAGGCAGCGCGAGAAATGCAGAGCACTGCTCCAGCACTTGGCCAGGGAAGCAGACGACATCCATCATGTTGTTATCGCCCCTACCAACGGGCCGCAATCTGTTGAAAAAGGCATTTTGACAGATCCCCTGTGGTGACAAAACCGTGTGTTGTGTCGAGCAATATCTGTGCATAATGCTGGATTTAAAAGCTCTAACGTTTATTTACGAAACTACTGATCTCAAAACACTGCGCGGCTGTGTCTGTCAAGAAACGGTGATACCGGAAGCTCTGTGTGTTGGTTTAACTCTCCAACTATCGCCTCAGAGTAAAATGTTAACACTCCAACTATCGCCTCAGAGTAAAATGTTGACACTCCAACTGTCGCCTTAGAGTAAAATGTTAACACTCCAACTATCGCGTCATGGTACAATGTCAAGACTCCAACTATCGCCTCATGGTACAATGTCAACACTCCAGCCGTCGCCTCCGTCAACATATTTAACACTATATTTGTCGCCATCATGTATAAGGTCAGAGGACGCAGGGTCAGCAATGTTCAGACTTCAGTACTGACTTGGACAGGGTCAGCAATGCCCAGACTTCAGTACTGACTTGGACAGGGTCAGTAATGTCCAGACTTCAGTACTGACTTGGACAGGGTCAGCAATGTCCAGACTGCAGTACTGACTTGGACAGGGTCAGCAATGTCCAGACTGCAGTACTGACTTGGACAGGGTCAGCAATGTCCAGACTTCAGTACTGACTTGGACTATAATGTTCTCAGCGTTCTCCACGTTCACCATGTTCTCCAAAACTCCTCTTTCAACTCAAGATCGCAACACCTCTGGCTCTCAGGTGTGGAATGTAAAAATAGCCTAACCCCATTGACATGTTGCTTTTGAAGAAGACGACAGGGAATGACGACTCCCCTGGACATGGAACACTCCGCTTTTTGTGCTGCACTCCTGGCCACGGTCACCACTGACCACTGACGTCACAGTCCCTGACGGCTCCGGCATGACAACAGCATGGCTTGTCAAACTGTTGCTATTTTAGCTTTCATGGCTTGTCAAACTGTTGCTATTTGAGCTTTCATAGCTTGCCAAACTTTGGCCATTTTAGCTTTCATAGCTTGTCAAACTTTGGCCATTTTAGCTTTCATAGCTTGCCAAACTGTTGCTATTTTAGCTTTAATGGCTTGTCAAACTGTTGCTATTTTAGCTTTCATGGCTTGTCAAACTTGCTATTTTAGCTTTAATGGCTTGTCGAACTGTTGCTATTTTAGCTTTAATGGCTTGTCAAACTGTTGCTATTTGAGCTTTAATGGCTTGTCAAACTGTTGCTATTTTAGCTTTAATGGCTTGTCAAACTGTTGCTATTTTAGCTTTAATGGCTTGTCAAACTGTTGCTATTTGAGCTTTCATGGCTTGTCAAACTGTTGCTATTATAGCTTTCATGGCTTGTCAAACTGTTGCTATTTTAGCTTTAATGGCTTGTCAAACTGTTGCTATTTGAGCTTTCATGGCTTGTCAAACTGTTGCTATTTTAGCTTTCATGGCTTGTCAAACTGTTGCTATTTGAGCTTTCATAGCTTGTCAAACTGTTGCTATTTTAGCTTTCATGGCTTGTCAAACTGTTGCTATTTGAGCTTTCATAGCTTGCCAAACTTTGGCCATTTTAGCTTTCATAGCTTGTCAAACTTTGGCCATTTTAGCTTTCATAGCTTGCCAAACTTTGGCCATTTTGGCTTTACAAATGTAATCATGTGACAACTACGACATGAATACAGTACGAGCTCCAAGGTTGTCGCAGCTACTGACGACTTGCGTTTCTGTGTGTAAAAGTGTGACGACTCTGACAGGAATACCATGTGAATTCCCAAGTTATCGCGGTGAGTGATGCCTTGAACTTGGCAAGCAGAAGTGTGGGAACCACTGAGTTATATAAAGACTCTATATGTATACATCTCTGTGGTGGGAACCACTAAGGCATGTACAACAGTGGCGGGAACACGCTACAAATCTCACAACCACCACGCACCGAGGTAGATGCAGGACGCTCTAATGAAGAGCACAGTGGCGGGAACACGCTACAAATCTCACAAGCACCACGCACCGAGGTAGATGCAGGACGCTCTAATGAAGAGCACAGTGGCGGGAACACGCTACAAATCTCACAAGCACCACGCACCGAGGTAGATGCAGGACGCTCTAATGGAGAGCACAGTGGCGGGAACACGCTACAAATCTCACAAGCACCACGCACCGAGGTAGATGCAGGACGCTCTAATGAAGAGCACAGTGGCGGGAACACGCTACAAATCTCACAACCACCACGCACCGAGGTAGATGCAGGACGCTCTAATGGAGAGCACAGTGGCGGGAACACGCTACAAATCTCACAAGCACCACGCACCGAGGTAGATGCAGGACGCTCTAATGAAGAGCACAGTGGCGGGAACACGCTACAAATCTCACAAGCACCACGCACCGAGGTAGATGCAGGACGCTCTAATGGAGAGCACAGTGGCGGGAACACGCTACAAATCTCACAAGCACCACGCACCGAGGTAGATGCAGGACGCTCTAATGGAGAGCACAGTGGCGGGAACACGCTACAAATCTCACAAGCACCACGCACCGAGGTAGATGCAGGACGCTCTAATGAAGAGCACAGTGGCGGGAACACGCTACAAATCTCACAACCACCACGCACCGAGGTAGATGCAGGACGCTCTAATGAAGAGCACAGTGGCGGGAACACGCTACAAATCTCACAAGCACCACGCACCGAGGTAGATGCAGGACGCTCTAATGAAGAGCACAGTGGCGGGAACACGCTACAAATCTCACAAGCACCACGCACCGAGGTAGATGCAGGACGCTCTAATGGAGAGCACAGTGGCGGGAACACGCTACAAATCTCACAAGCACCACGCACCGAGGTAGATGCAGGACGCTCTAATGAAGAGCACAGTGGCGGGAACACGCTACAAATCTCACAAGCACCACGCACCGAGGTAGATGCAGGACGCTCTAATGGAGAGCACAGTGGCGGGAACACGCTACAAATCTCACAAGCACCACGCACCGAGGTAGATGCAGGACGCTCTAATGGAGAGCACAGTGGCGGGAACACGCTACAAATCTCACAACCACCACGCACCGAGGTAGATGCAGGACGCTCTAATGAAGAGCACAGTGGCGGGAACACGCTACAAATCTCACAAGCACCACGCACCGAGGTAGATGCAGGACGCTCTAATGAAGAGCACAGTGGCGGGAACACGCTACAAATCTCACAAGCACCACGCACCGAGGTAGATGCAGGACGCTCTAATGAAGAGCACAGTGGCGGGAACACGCTACAAATCTCACAAGCACCACGCACCGAGGTAGATGCAGGACGCTCTAATGAAGAGCACAGTGGCGGGAACACGCTACAAATCTCACAAGCACCACGCACCGAGGTAGATGCAGGACGCTCTAATGAAGAGCACGGTGGAACCTCCCTTTTAAGGTTTAAGACCTCAAACATCTGAAAAAAACCCAGGTCTTAAAAAGGAGGGAGTCTTAAAGAGTTAATTTACAGAGGAAATGAACAGAAAACCTGAAACAACACGGTCTTAAAAATGGCAA
>NC_090249.1:62009642-62017142 GCF_037325665.1 Littorina saxatilis | reverse complement strand
GAGAGAGAGAGAAGAGAGAGAGAGAGAGAGAGAGAGAGAGAGAGAGAGAGAGAGAGAGAGAGAGAGAGAGAGAGAGAGAGAGAGAGAGAGAGAGAGAGAGAGAGAGAGAGAGAGAGAGAGAGAGAGGAGAGAGAGAGAGAGAGAGAGAGAGAGAGAGAGAGAGAGAAAGAGACGAAAAGCAGCGTTCTATCGTGTGCGCCACAGGCAGAAATACGTCATTTCACGAGCGGCGGTCTCGGACTGTGCGAGACGTCAGCAGGACAGGGCGGCCAGACGGTTGCAGCACCTAGGGGGGATAGCGGTCTATAGGGTCGTGCCTGATCAAACCGATACGTGCCCGACTGACCCGCCGGCCAAAAGACTAATTTGGAAAGATAATAGATAATCGAATGCCCCCCCCCCCCCCCCCCCCCCCCCCCCCCACCCCCCCCCCCCCCTGTCTCCCGCCCCTACCCCCAGACGACAGGGCCGGGCGATCACAGGAAATCGTTTGTTGATTGGCCTGCACTGCTCCCACACTGCCTCCACAGTCGGACTGCCTTGTCGTGCAAAGTGCTTCACAGGGCAATTTGGGTTACTGCTCGTGTGCCCGAAGCTGTTGGTTAAAACCACCTCTGATCAATATGAAGTTGTTTCCTACAAACAGCGTGGAAAAGGCAGTTCTACATTTCATTGAACTTTAGTGTTGAACAGCAATGTTCTGATCATTACCCGAAACAAACAAGGCCAGTGTATACTTTGCCCTGTGTTTCTATCTACCATTATACATTTACTGTCAACCAAGAGACATAAGACTACAACGACCTCTTGACAAACGAAACAAATTTCAATCGTCTAATAACACAGGCAAGAGAGGTATCTATCATCCACGCCAGACTGAAAGTGACCAAGCATTCGGATCGCCACCACAAGAGGACAGACGTCCTGGAAACATTCAAAACGGGTCATGTCTGATCCATTTATTTCATTCCTTTTCACACACAACGTGACGCTTATCCAACTTAAACCAGCCTCACCCCCCATCCATCCCCACCCCACTCGTAGTCTAACAGCCACAAAGTTCTGTCACAAACACAAGTTTTCGCCAGACATCTATGCTTATCTCCCTTGCACAGACACTACGGATGACGTCAGTGAGAGAAATGGCCGCAGGAAAGGGAGAGAATCGCAGGCAACAGATGGGAAAAGTGTCCGGGGTGTGTGCTGCAGCATACGGCGTAATGCTCACCGCCATCCAGCTAAGCTATGGGGTCTGCGCAACGCGGTAAATTAATTTGTCTTTTTATGCTGACGGTTATAGCAGTGATAATGGCGATGATCGCAGCGGTTGGAGTAATGATGTCATCTTGACGAGGTTGATCATGATACGGGTGGGGTAGCGCAAAAGAAAAAAACGAATGTGAAGATGATTTCTAACGAACCGTTTTATCGTCATTAATTGCTTCCTTTGGGTCTGTGAAACGAACTCTTCAGCGACAGATGTTTGGCCTGTTGGAAAACGGCAACTCTGCAAACTGAAGCCGCTACCGTGCAAGCAGCAGAAGAATAATGTTTTGGCCATTGCAACAGTGCAAATGACTGATCGCCTGGACCTTTCAGAGCTTTGGAACCCTACGAGGTAGCTGCGCTCACTTCCTGCGGGACGTCTATAGGGAGTGCCAGGAGGTCTCAGAACCACTGAGTGTGCCAAGGCTTGTCTTTAAAGCACTTGTCATTGAAGTACTCAGGTCCTCCGAACACGGAGTAAGACTGCCTAAATTGCGGGGATCGGACAATACGGCCATACACGTACAATTCTGCTCGCGTCCACGAATGTATGTTGAAGTTGTAGCCCAAGAAGAAGAAGAAGAAGAAGAGAAAAAAGAAAAAGAAGAAGAAGTACTCAGGCCTGGACAAATGACCAGACTTGTGTCAGTCAGGGCAACCTTGAAGACTTGTGTCAGTCAGGGCAACCTTGAAGACTTGTGTCAGTCAGGGCAACCTTGAAGACTTGTGTCAGTCAGGGCAACCTTGAAGACTTGTGTCAGTCAGGGCAACCTTGAAGACTTGTGTCAGTCAGGGCAACCTTGAAGACTTGTGTCAGTCAGGGCAACCTTGAAGACTTGTGTCAGTCAGGGCAACCTTGAAGACTTGCACACAATTACAAATATCCAAACCAGGGGAATTACCAAAACACAAAAATACCAAGCCAATTACATGTTGTCCTTCCCAAAGAGTCGTACCGTGAAAGTGTAAGTCGCTCCGAGAGGCGGGTAGATGTCGGGGAGAGAGGAAGTGAGAGGGGCTGAAGACCTTGTGCCACATTATCACACCCAACATCCTCACAACGGTAGGGCGAGAGTCTGTGAGGATCCCCGCATTACTATTGATCACATCAAGCTGGTTCCCGCTGTCTCCCCGCCCCACTTCTGTAATGCACGACGCTGGTGGTGTCTGATGGTGCTCTCTCGGCTTCTCACCATACACTTTCCCTTTACTCCTCCAGGCTCCTGTATCTACCAGACTTATAGACTGCCATGCCCCCCCACCTCTCTCTCTCTCGCTCTCTGTCTCGCTTTCTCTTGTGATTGAACGCCTGTCTTTCTGTCTGTATTTCCGGGTATAGACTGCCAGGTTCCAAATTCAATATTTTCTGAAGCGGACATTGCAATTTGCTGCTGTGCAGACAGACTGTATTTCTCCAGGAACAGTTCGTACCTACCCCCCGGGGGTTAGGGGGAGTCCCATATTGGTTGGGACGAGAAAGAATTTACCCAATGCTACCCAGCATGTCGTAAGAGGCGACTAACGGTTCTGTTTCTCCTTTTACCCTTGTTAAATGTTTCTTGTATAGAATATAGTCAATGTTTGTAAAGATTTTAGTCAAGCAGTATGTAAGAAATGTTAAGTACTTTGTACTGGAAACTTGCATTCTCCCAGTAAGGTCATATATTGTACTACGTTGCAAGTCCCTGGAGCAAATTTTTGATTAGTGCTTTTGTGAACAAGAAACAATTAACAAGTGGCTCTATCCCATCTCCCCCCTTTCCCCCGTCGCGATATAACCTTGAATGGTTGAAAACGACGTTAAACACCAAATAAAGAAAGTAAAGAAAGAAGTTCGTACCTCAAACTCCTGCCTCTGACGTACAACTCTCAAAGACAATGTCAACTTCAACCTACATTGTTTAAAGGGGTGAACATTGCCTTACTCTTGTTTGATCGGGGTGAACATTACCTTACTCTTGTTTGATCAGTTGCATGTTCTACTAAGTTCGCGTAACACAAATGCTTTCACTTAAAACCTTTTGCAATCTTGTTTCTAAGATCCAGCTAGAGGAAGTATCGATATGACGTCATATCCTGCTGCGATATGAGGCAACAGGGGCATGTAACTCGTGCACAGTGTCAGATAGTGTGTATCCGTATGTCTCCCACACCTATCCCCGCGATATGAGGCAACAGGGGCATGTAACTCGTGCACAGTGTCAGATAGTGTGTATCCGTATGTCTCCCACACCTATCCCCGCGATATGAGGCAACAGGGGCATGGAACTCGTGCACAGTGTCAGATAGTGTGTATCCGTATTTCTCCCACACCTATCCCCGCGATATGAGGCAACAGGGGCACGTAACTCGTGCACAGTGTCAGATAGTGTGTATCCGTATTTCTCCAACACCTATCCCCGCGATATGAGGCAACAGGGGCATGTAACTCGTGCACAGTGTCAGATAGTGTGTATCCGTATTTCTCCCACACCTATCCCCGCGATATGAGGCAACAGGGGCACGTAACTCGTGCACAGTGTCAGATAGTGTGTATCCGTATTTCTCCCACACCTATCCCCGCGATATGAGGCAACAGGGGCATGTAACTCGTGCACAGTGTCAGATAGTGTGTATCCGTATTTCTCCCACACCTATCCCCGCGATATGAGGCAACAGGGGCACGTAACTCGTGCACAGTGTCAGATAGTGTGTATCCGTATTTCTCCCACACCTTCTTCTTCTTCTTTTCGATCGCCGATCACACTTGGAGTCCAGATCTTGAGATATAATTAGTGGTCCTCTGCAGCGCAGCCACTGGCCCGTACAGCTTGTTGTGCAGGGCCCCGCGATATGAGGCAACAGGGGCACGTAACTCGTGCACAGTGTCAGATAGTGTGTATCCGTATTTCTCCCACACCTATCCCCGCGATATGAGGCAACAGGGGCATGTAACTCGTGCACAGTGTCAGATAGTGTGTATCCGTATTTCTCCCACACCTATCCCCGCGATATGAGGCAACAGGGGCACGTAACTCGTGCACAGTGTCAGATAGTGTGTATCCGTATTTCTCCCACACCTATCCCCGCGATATGAGGCAACAGGGGCATGTAACTCGTGCACAGTGTCAGATAGTGTGTATCCGTATTTCTCCCACACCTATCCCCGCGATATGAGGCAACAGGGGCATGTAACTCGTGCACAGTGTCAGATAGTGTGTATCCGTATTTCTCCCACACCTATCCCCGCGATATGAGGCAACAGGGGCACGTAACTCGTGCACAGTGTCAGATAGTGTGTATCCGTATTTCTCCCACACCTATCCCCGCGATATGAGGCAACAGGGGCATGTAACTCGTGCACAGTGTCAGATAGTGTGTATCCGTATTTCTCCCACACCTATCCCCGCGATATGAGGCAACAGGGGCATGTAACTCGTGCACAGTGTCAGATAGTGTGTATCCGTATGTCTCCCACACCTATCCCCGCGATATGAGGCAACAGGGGCATGTAACTCGTGCACAGTGTCAGATAGTGTGTATCCGTATGTCTCCCACACCTATCCCCGCGATATGAGGCAACAGGGGCATGTAACTCGTGCACAGTGTCAGATAGTGTGTATCCGTATGTCTCCCACACCTATCCCCGCGATATGAGGCAACAGGGGCATGTAACTCGTGCACAGTGTCAGATAGTGTGTATCCGTTTGTCTCCCACACCTATCCCCGCGATATGAGGCAACAGGGGCATGTAACTCGTGCACAGTGTCAGATAGTGTGTATCCGTATGTCTCCCACACCTATCCCCGCGATATGAGGCAACAGGGGCATGTAACTCGTGCACAGTGTCAGATAGTGTGTATCCGTATGTCTCCCACACCTATCCCCGCGATATGAGGCAACAGGGGCATGTATCTCGTGCACAGTGTCAGATAGTGTGTATCCGTATGTCTCCCACACCTATCCCCGCGATATGAGGCAACAGGGGCATGTAACTCGTGCACAGTGTCAGATAGTGTGTATCCGTTTGTCTCCCACACCTATCCCCGCGATATGAGGCAACAGGGGCATGTAACTCGTGCACAGTGTCAGATAGTGTGTATCCGTATGTCTCCCACACCTATCCCCGCGATATGAGGCAACAGGGGCATGTAACTCGTGCACAGTGTCAGATAGTGTGTATCCGTATGTCTCCCACACCTATCCCCGCGATATGAGGCAACAGGGGCATGTAACTCGTGCACAGTGTCAGATAGTGTGTATCCGTATTTCTCCCACACCTATCCCCGCGGCCACAGGTGTGTGAGTGTTCTGGCAGATAACATCACGGCTGCATTAGCCTAGAGCGGACGGATGGATCCATATTTCATATCTTCAAAAGTGTGTTTGGAAATCGCAGCCTTTCACATGCTGTTAGACTGCGATAAGTCAGCGAGGGCGCTCAGACATTAGTCTACGTTATGAGACGTAAGTATGAAGGAAGATTGTTGCTGTCTGAAACATTATGGCATCGCACTCTCGTTCAACTCGGTACTATCGTACTACACCATCCCATCTTGTCCGTTTCTATATCCAGTATAGATCTCTCTCTGCCCCTCTCTCTATCTCACTCTCCATCTCTCTCTCTCTCTCTCTCTCTCTCTCTCTCTCTCTCTCTCTCTCTCTCTCTCTCTCTCTCTCTCTCTCTCTCTCTATATATATATATATATATATCCCATGACCTCCCTTCTTTGTCTCTGTTACTTCAGTATGGGTATATATGTTGTATTTTTATAGCTCAATAAATACATCATGGACTCAAAAAAATATATGATAGTGCAGATTCCGATTTGGGCGAAGAACTACTTTGCTCCCGACCTTTGACCTCGCGCCGAACAATGTGACACATTTGTATGAAGTTCCAAAATCGTATTGCACGGCTCAGAAAACCATATCAGTTGCACGCAAAAATGAATCTCAGAACTGATCTGATGTATGAGATGCAATAAGCAAACGTTTCTTTCATTATGAAAGCAATGCAGGTGGGAAAAAACGAACATTCAACTTACAAGATAACCAGATGCTAGCGAACCAAAACAAAAACACGAGTACCCTCCCCTTGCTTCGTTAGCAGACGACTTTTGAGAATCTGTCAGACCGTCCTTACCTGGCACGGTTGGGCTTCGCTATCATCAGCTGTTTCACGTGTTTTGCGAGCAAGTCTACTCTTTTGCCTGGCTCTGCAGTAAGTCCACATTGGCGATGAAGGTATCTAAGAACTTAACATGTGTGTATTTTTCCGTAATCCAGTCATATTCTTTCAAAATGCAATCAAGCGGCGGTGACAGACTTGGGTCCTGTTTTCATCGCATCAATACCAGTTTAGGTTCATGCAAACACACTCGCAAAACAGTTTATCATGTAGATACATTTCAAATAGGGAGCAAATGGTTAAATCTACATATGTGTTCCCTAAAATTTGCTTCTCTGTCAATAAGACTAATTGTATAATAATGCGTTCGAAAAAAACAACGTGGAATCGATTCTGAATCGAGTCGAGTAAGCCAAATGGGGGCCAAACCGGTTTCCCCGTTCCGCCGACCTGAAACGCAAAAGAATTGTGCGCTTCAACTAAATGGATTTCTATACGACTTCATTACTTTCTTGCAACTTATGAACCTTTACTTAACGCTTTTAAACGGTCTGAAAGTAGTGTTACCGCGTACTTATAGATGCACTCATTCGTTTTATTTTTTCAGCGACGGTCACTTAGTTTAAGGTTGCAAAAAGGCCATGTCTCGCTGAAAACACTGTTTCACACTCCACAGATCGCAAAAGTGCCGCTAGTAGTCTACACTTTGTGTTTGATGGTAGAATGGGATATACAGATTACAACACTCGTGGTTTTTTATATGGCTTGTATTTCAGTCAAGACCCAGCGGGAATATCAATCGAGAGCCACTCGCCAAAGGCTCGTGTCTCCCGATGATATTCATCCGCTGGGTCTTGACTGAAATACAAGCCATATAAAAAACCACTCGTGTTGTAACCTATACATATATATATATATATATATATATCTCTCTCTCTCTCTCTCTGCATCCCTCTTCCTCTCTCCATCACTCTCTCTCTCCTACCCTCTCTCCCTCTTTTTGTCTCGCTCTCTCTCACGCTTTCTCGTTCTTTCTCTATTTATCCCCCTCTCTCTCTCTCTCCCCGCTCTCTCTTTCAATGTTACTCTCCTTCTATCTCTCATTCTCTCTCTCTCTCTGCCCG
>NC_090249.1:61984642-62004642 GCF_037325665.1 Littorina saxatilis | reverse complement strand
GACTGCCAGAGTGGCCAGACTGCCAGAGTGGCCAGACTGCCAGAGTGGCCAGACTGCCAGAGTGGCCGGAACTGAATAAGAAGAACGTCGCACGAAGCCAGTTTTTTAAAACCGTTCCTGCTAAACAGAAAGCGACGTTGCGTACCAGCGCTAGTCACAGCTTTGCGAACTTTTGTTCAATCGAACACCTAATGGTATGTTGAGAACCTTGGAAATACATCAATATCTCAAAAATGAGGAAGTGGAGGCGATTTCCTGCCTTCAACAGGGAAAACCCCACTTATTTCACGGCGCTTGGGCTCTCGTTTCTCTTCAGAAGGGGCAGGGGAAGAAACTCCGAAGTATACCAGGGGAAAGAACTCCAAAGTATCAGGGAAAAGAACTCCAAAGTATCAGGGGAAAGAACTCCAAAGTATCAGGGGAAAGAACTCCGAAGTCTACCAGGGGAAAGAACTCCAAAGTATCAGGGGAAAGAACTGCGTGGGATGAAAGACGATGAAGGTCCATCCGTCGCGTTCAGAGAGAAGTAACGACCCATTACCTCCGATCCGTTATAACTACAGAGGGGGAGAGAAGTGTGGAATGCTGAGAGCAAAGCAGACATCACCGTGGCTTCGGGTAAAAACCGTACAGCGGCGTTCCTCAGCTTGGTCGATTGAACAAGAGAACAATGAAAATATACTCACCAGAAACATGGACACTAATAAAACTAACAAGATTTCATTGTTGATTGAATTGAGTGTGAACTAAACTGAACAAAGCCGGAACTGATATTCCGTGTTGGAAACGAGGTGCAGCCTCTTCTTGGCATTGCTCGTGTGCAGACAGCACGTTTTACCTCGGGATAATGAATGTAGCATCGAGAGGAACCTTATTCTGAGAGAAATTGCGTTCATTTTGTTTTACGACGTAATGAGTTGTTCACACTTTCTCGTCCTCTTCAAAGCATCCCACTCCCCTTTTCTATCTCTGTCTTTATGTTTCAACGTCTCCTTCGCTCTCGCTCTTCGTCGCTTTTCCTTCCAGAGGACTATTTGAAGAGAATGCAGAAAACAGGCCATAAACCAAAAACAGAAGAACAGCCTGGGAAAAAAGGGGATAAAATGTAAGTAGATTGCACCGGGTCGTGCTCAATAAATTGAAGATCCTCCATGAGAGGATGCTGCAGCATGTTAAGAGGGTGGCTTGAGGGGAGTCGGGGGGGGGGGGGGGGGTAGGCAATAAGGAAGATGGGCCCATTAGCGCTAATCACCCTAACGGTGTGCACTCCCAACGTCCACTCTCCGCTCCTCGCTGCACTCCTACTCTTATCCCATCTTCAGATCCTTTCCGTACTCTCCCACCCCCCCTCCTCTGCTATCTTCCCCCATCCCTCCCCTCCACCCCTTCCACACTCCCTTCTATGTCACGCTCAAATCCCACGCCTCCTGCTTTCTCCCCACCATGTACACTCTCCCCCTAAAGTAAATTAAAATCTAAAAAAAAAGGACAAAGGTTTGCATCAATGTAGGGTCAGTTTCATGCTTTTTTTTAATTAAGAGGAAGCCGTAAGAGATTGCTGCTCAGTGCGTGCGGGATCAGCGTCCATCTTGTGTATGTGTGTGTGTGTGTGTGTGTGTGTGTGTGTGTGTGTGTGTGTGTGTGTGTGTGTGTGTGCCAAACGGTGTGTGCGTGTGCGTGCGTGCATGCGTGTGTGGAGATTGATTGATTGATTGATTAAACTTTATTACAGAAGGATGGAGATTTTAGGCATTGCCTAGTCTTACAATCTGTCCTTGCAAACAAAGACGAGAACAAAACAACACATGAAAAGAGTATATGGACACTACGAATTTGACGAACCATACATATGGTAATAAGTAACATTCAAAAGCAAATCAAAAGTTATAGATTAACTAAATAAAAACTATGAAGTATAAAGATAGCAAAAGTAACAATGATAATAGCAATGAAGGCAATGATGATGATTTCATGATAATAAGATTAATAACAATAAAATAATAATAATGATAATAATAACACTAAAAATAATGATAATAATGAGTGCAAAGTTACGTTCAATAAGAACATGAGGTCCTGAATAAAAACAACAACAGCAAGCAAACAAATAGCAAGTCAAGTGTAGAAAAACAACAATCATAAAAAGAGAATCGTATCCCGTATCTTTTTCCATGCATAAATTGCATACACGCATGCTAATATACATGTGAAGCTATAAGATAACGTTTATGTATTGATTAAATTAGGGTGGTTTAAGATATCGGAATAAACCAATTTACGAATTGCCACAATGTTACAATAACTGTTTCACTTTGAATCAGACTTCGAACAAATGTCTGTGTGTTTGTTTTTTAAAGGCCTTGACTGATGGAATATGTTTAAGTACAGTTGGAAGCGAATTCCATACTGAAGATCCGGAGAATGCAAGACTAGACTTGTACAAATCTAGTCGAGGGCGAGGTGGAATGAATTTACTGGAACCATACCTGTTGGTTGCCCTTTGAAATAGTGACTGAATGTACTCAGGGACTTCTTTGTTTGTAACTCTAAACATGAACAATGCTTTATTCAGTTTAAGCTGCTGGTTTAACGGAAGGAGGTCGAGCAGTTTTAGTTTCTTGTCAGTAGTGACTGATGAGTTAGGTACCATCAGTTTAGCTGCACGACGATGGAGAGAATTTAGTTTCATCATGTGGACATCACTACAGTTGTCCCACAACGTGGAAGCATAACTTAGATGTGACAGAATATGTGCATGATAAAACAATTTTAGAACTGAAGTGTCAACATAATATCGTAGCTGCGAGAACAAAAACATGTTTCTCGATAACGTTTTGTTCATATTGTTTAAGTGACATTTCCAGTTAAGCTCAGAATCTATTGTGACCCCTAGAACCCGATGTTCACGCACTTGCTCAATCGGTAATGAACCAAGGCTAAGCTTTAGGTCAAGTGGGGCCAGCTGGTGTTTCTGTCTAGAAGTGATTACCATAGTTTTGGTTTTTGCCGGATGTACTATCATACTATTAGTGTTACACCAAGTAAAAATTTCATCGAGGCTTCTTTGAAGTGATGACTCTAACGTGTTCAGATGCTTTGAAAAAGTGTACACAGATGAGTCGTCAGCAAAAAGGTCATTGATAACATGAGGATCAGAAATATGGAGTGGCAAGTCGTTAATGAATAGAGAGAGAGAGAGAGAGAGAGAGAGAGAGAGAGAGAGAGAGAGAGAGAGAGAGAGAGAGAGAGAGAGAGAGAGAGAGAGAGAGAGAGAGAGAGAGAGAGAGAGAGAGAGAGAGAGACTTACTTCCCTTGTTGATCTGTGGAGTTACTTCCCTAATTAGCTCCTGAGTGGTGAGCGGAGGAGCATGAGAGGGTGCACCACTGGACGGCGCGTCCTTAACGACACTTAACGACGCATAAAACAGTCCTCAAAGGATGATCACTCCAGTGTGTCCAAGTATGCTGAACTTTCAAGCAGGAGCAAGTAGCACAGAGGCTAACATATATCATTACTTAGTATTCAGACATCGTGGAAATAGTCAGAGAAGTTCAAGGAAATGTTATCAGAAAAAAAGAAAGAAACTTTTGTATGTGATTGAGTAGTGGTGTTGTTATTCTTGTTGCTGTTGTTAAAACAGATCAAGACAATTAACGTCGTCTTACTGTCTCATGATGCAAACGGAACCTCTACCATTGTTTACTGCTTTCTGACTTACAGAGTGAATACTTAAAAACTGCACTGTAATCTGCATCTACACCGGAAAGAACCAAAGACAAATAGAAAAATGTGAAGGCCAAGAAGGAAACAACATTAAAGAAAGACCAGAAAAAAAAGAAATGAAGGCTAAGAAATAAACAAGTCGCGTAAGGCGAAAATACAATATTTAGTCAAGTAGCTGTCGAACTCACAGAATGAAACTGAACGCAACGCAACGCAGCAAGACCGTATACTCGTAGCATCGTCACTCCACCGCCCGTGGCAAAGGCAGTGCCCGTGGAATTGACAAGAAGAGCGGGGTATTCGTTGCGCTGAGAAGGATAGCACGCTTTTCTGTACCTCTCTTCGTTTTAACTTTCTGAGCGTGTTTTTAATCCAAACATATCATATCTATATGTTGTTGGAATCAGGAACCGACAAGGAATAAGATGAAAGTGTTTTTAAATTGATTTCGAAAAAAAAATTTGATAATAATTTTTATATATTTAATTTTTAGAGCTTGTTTTTAATCCGAATATAACATATTTATATGTTTTTGGAATCAGCAAATGATGGAGAATAAGATAAACGTAAATTTGGATCGTTTTATAATTTTTTTTTTTTTTTTTTTACAATTTTCCGATTTTTAATGACCAAAGTCATCAATTAATTTTTAAGCCACCAAGCTGAAATGCAATACCGAAGTCCGGGCTTCGTCGAAGATTACTTGACCAAAATTTCAACCAATTTGGTTGAAAAATGAGGGCGTGACAGTGCCGCCTCAACTTTCACGAAAAGCCGGATATGACGTCATCAGACATTTATCAAAAAAACGAAAAAAACGTTCGGGGATTTCATACCCAGGAACTCTCATGTCGAATTTCATAAAGATCGGTCCAGTAGTTTAGTCTGAATCGCTCTACACACACACACACACACGCACACGCACACACGCACACACGCACATACACCACGACCCTCGTTTCGATTCCCCCTCTATGTTAAAACATTTAGTCAAAACTTGACTAAATGTAATGAAAGAAAGGATCAAGAGAAAAACATATGAAGGCTAAGACGGAAAGGAAGAAATGAAGAAAAGAAAAGGAAAGAATCCCCCGAGAGGGAAGCGACTCTAATTGGCCTCAGACCGGGGTTGGGGTTTGTCCTCAAGAGCGTCGTGACCTTACGTCCACTCTGCCCCGGAAGTGAACGTTTCTACCAAACAGGACGGGGATTAGAGCGCATTCCCAGAATGCAGCTGGGCCCAGGATGGAAGGCGCAGACGAAGGTATGCTAGCCCTGGGGTTCATTACAAAAGAAAAAGTCATGATTTGTGGGCTGTCTGTCGAGTCCATTTCAGCAAAGAGTGTAGAAGCTGAGAAAGAGTCTCAGCTTCTACACTCTTTGATTTCAGCTTCTACGCTCCCCCAACCCCTCTCACCCCACTTTGCCTTCGCTCATCTAGATGTGTTTTCTTTTCTATCGAGCTGATCTGACATGACATGCTTCATTGGTGGGAAAAATGGTTTCTGATCAGATGTCAAGGCCCCGTTATACTGACTACTGATTTGATAAAATAAGGAGTGTACCTGTGTCATCGAGTAAGGTATTTAGTCAATCCATTCATCAACTAAACAATCAATTGTGATTATGGCTGCATTATTGTTCGAATCGACGAATTACATCTCTGAGGTCACGAAGATACCTTTTCCCTCCAAGTCGTACATACTGACCTCACAACTGACCTCTGACGTAGCACAAGCACGTACTGCATTGTCAACCATGATAATTCATTCAAATCCTTACCTACAACGGCATTACTGCACTGGGTTCCTTTAGTTCTCTGGGCGATACTTCAATGATGTAAGGGATTAACGATCACGCTTTCCTCTCTCTCTCTCTCTCTCTCTCTCTCTCTCTCTCTCTCTCTCTCTCTCTCTTTCTCTCTCTCTCTCTCTCTTTCAATCTCTCTCTCTCTTTCTCTCTCTCTCTTTTTCACTCTCTCTCTCTATATATATATCTCTCTCTCTCTTTCACTCTCTCTCTCTTTCTCTCTCTCTCTCTCTGACACGCCACGCTCTGCACGTGAGACAGACCCACCGCCTGCCACTGACACTAGGCGCAGTGGAGAGGAACATGTAAACAATAAAGACGACACCATGTGTTTGGGCGCAAGTGGTTGGCAGACCAAAGACTGTTCGCATGATAGTGCGCTAAATCAGACAGACGACAACAGTGAGAGTCTGCATGGAAAAGATAACGTCTGAAAGAGATATTGACATCAGACACATCAAGCTGCTGGTTAGTGAACTGAGAGACCGCCGTAAACAAACACTTCTCCGCGATAGAAGAAGAAATGAATCTTTTAATACTGTTGTACTTGAAAAACATATTGGCACTCAGAGTTTGTACTGCAAAAGTGATGATGTTGTGCTCATGTATGATTTCAACACAGATCGTAAACGCTGGTTCGTCGACCAGTCAGACAGCATGACCAAGCTTCAGAAACATGCCATGTCGTGTCTTCGGACATTGCCCCCGATCAGCAAAGATCGGTACGCTGAGTTGTACAAAGAAGAACTGGAAGAAGATCTGAGAAAGGGAAAAAATTAGTGTTTCTTCCATACTAATTAGCCTCATTTGCCTAAACCATATAGGAATTATCCGTCCTTATAGAGTTAACATTTTTTTAAAATAAATCCCATGCTAATTTCAAATACAGCGTTTTGCTATTCACTTCAATATAATAGTAAATAACAATCAAGAAATAACGAAGTCTTTAAACCACAATTTCCCAGATATTTACACTTTTCATTTTGTTTCAATTCACACCACAAAACATACACTTCGCCTTTTGCTATTCAGTCTCAAGTCTAAATAATAATAGTATAAATCATAACTATTTTTCTTCACACCATCATAGACATAATGTTGCCTCACATGTTCTTTGTACAATCGTTGGTTTTCACAATAAATATTGCATTACTGTAAGTGTCTTCTTTTTCTTTAACAATGTCTTTCCAAAAACAAAACTCAAAGACCACAAAAGCTATTGCAACCTACTTCTATCTCTCTTCCTGGGTAAAATGGTACTTACATTCAAATGCTTACATTTCCATGCAACCCACATTGTCAAAATACCAATAATTATTCAAAACAAATGTTAACAACTACCTAACTTCATTTCAGACCCACACCCATTATTATACACACATTTCACATTTAAACCATTAGTCGGCCCCCTGTCGATATTTATCGACTAAGTTCCTTGTGATGCATGGTATTGGTGTGCAGTGTGAGTCAAGGTATCCCTGACTCTGACAAATGCAGTGGACTCTCTATCGGACTTCCAGTAGCGAGAACTTTGCGCGATCGTGCATGCTTCGGTATGTAGAAAGCTTTGTACTTCGACATCCCAACCCCACAACACCCTTTCACTATAAACATGTGTTTTCGTGAATAAACCATTCTGATTCTGATTCTCTCTCTCTTTCTCTCTCTTTTTCACTCTCTCTCTCTCTTTCTCTCTCTCTTAATTGTGTATTCATGCAATGAGTTTTACTTTTCCCATTTTCCAATCACTTCCCAGCTCCCAGTGCCCCCCCCCCCCCCCCCACCTACGTCATGCAGACACCCCCGCCCCACCCCCCACCAGCTTCACCCATCACTCCTACCCCTACCAGGAGACACCCAGGGCCGAACAAGACAAACGACGGTGATTCCGTGTTTGGAAAGATCTAAAATTGAATCAGTATATCTTCCAGCAAGGGTTTGTTTTTGTAATAGTTTTTTTGTTTTCATCAAAGGACAAAAACTAAAGACAAAGATATTATATAGTGTAGATGTCCAGGGAGGGGTTAAAAACAAAGATATTATATAGTGTAGATGTCCAGGGAGGGGTCCTGATTTGGCCTATATGGTCCGCTGGACCCACAAGGCAACAAGAATCAAATCATGTCCAGGGAAATGTGGTTCATATCGACGTCATGTCGACAGAATTGCACAACTGTTTCACGGCGGGCAAAGGGTGAGGCTAAGAACTGCCTAAACTATGGGTAACTTTCCCAACTTTTATGGCCATTTTTGCCAAAGAAAATGATATCCAGCAATATTCCTGATGTCTGATCTCCGGAATAGAAAAAAAGAATGTGTACGCCAAACAGCCATTTGACAGTATATAATATGGACCAACCACTACATTTCTATTGCTAAATTACTTATCAACTCAATCATAATCGCCTCAAACCGGACGTCGTCTGGAGCACAGTGCAGGATAAGGAAGCTCATTGAATGAACTGGCCCACGACATTCTGAATAGATTAAACAACAATGCAGACACGATCCACACTAATTAACTCACAACCAGTGACAGCTGATTAATACCGTTTTATTGCCACATTACACAACAGCCTGACAAACCCTTCACCGTTCCGCAATGACTTCCCCAGCTGCAAGCAACGAGCGTTTGTCTGCCTTTAGATTCTGTTTTGTTTTCAAATCAACCCAGCTTTGCTTGCTTGACGACCAAAGCAGACTGAGAAAGACGACAGACTAAAAAGGGGGCAATGTAAACAGCGGTGAGTTAACAGAAGGCCCCAAATGAAAAGGAGATCAGCGGCGAACATGGCGGCTACAGGTAAGACGGAGAGAAAAGACCCGGATCAGACGGCAAGGGAGGTAAGACAGGCAGCGAGAGAGAGGGAAAGACTGATGACCTTTTCATTATCAGTTTAGCGCGTGATGGCAAAAGCATCCAACCCGCATGTCCTCTGACAGCCCGCTCTTAACCCCCATCCATCTTCTGCGAGACGCTTCCCTCGTCTCTCTCTTGCCGAGCTTCTTCGTCTTCTTCAACTCTTTCTTTCTTCTACCTTTTTTCTCTGTTCCTCCCTGTGTGTTTTGTTGTGCTCTCTGCAGTCCTCATCTTCGCCAGCCGGCCCGTGTTCCTCCAAGCGGTGTGATCGATGTTTAATGTGCGGCAGGGAGTTTCGACACGAGCAGCACGTGCCGCCCCATTGACGTCACAGTGGGACAAAGGACGACGCTCATCACTTTCACCCCAAGCCAGACGGCAGAACATGCCCCCGGGGAGAGGCGTCCGATCCCACACGATGACACGGGGAAGATGATCTCTGGTGTCCCAGACCGTGACTTCACTGTGCTGGATTTAAGCAGACTTTGGATGATCCAGTTACGACACGCGTGTGTATAAAAAGGACAATTCAACTGCATGGACTCGCATCCAAGCGCGCGCGGATTTCTTGCACAAGAAAAAAGATGTGTTATGTCTGCCATCGCGATATTACCGTGCTTAAACAGATGTTTCTATCTCAATTACGGTATCGCGACAGAACCCTTGAGGTTTGCAGATTATCATAAACGTTGTCGTCTAGAAACCGATTACTTTTCAAAACCACAGCCGGTTCCAGAATAATTTGGACTTTGCACCTTTGCTTGACGCAGTGTAATTCCAAACGATGCATAACGTTCTCCTCATGATGGTGGATACTGCATGCTTTTCAACGATTAGACCTGCTTGCAGCGGCGGCAGCGGTGACACGTCACAGAAAGTGATCTCACGCTGAACAAAGTGAGGAGGCTGGTGACGTATTAGGTGGCCTGTCATCAGAGGATGGCTGATGACGCATGACCCTATACTTACACTGCACTATACTCCCAAGGTGGAAAACGAGAGACAAAGTCAGTCCTGGCACTTTCCCACATGCACGTCGTCGATAACATTCCAACAATAGGCATTTTCACACAGACATGCAATGAGAGCTTTTTATTGTGTGTGTTGACCTGGCAACGTTAAGACCACCAAGAACCAAAAACCAAACCTCCAGTGAGGTACGCCGCTATATGATGGAAGAAAGCGACAGGCAACAGACGAGATCATTGCACGAAACACATTCACCAAATGGTAAAATGGCTAGGAATAAACCGAATGGTAAGAAGCGAGATGATCATGATGCGGAACACATTCACCAAATGGTAAAATGGCTAGGAATAAACTGAATGGTAAGAAGCGCGATCATGACGCGGAACACATTCACCAAATGGTAAAATGGCTAGGAATAAACTGAATGGTAAGAAGCGCGATCATGACGCGGAACACATTCACCAAATGGTAAAATGGCTAGGAATAAACCGAATGGTAAGAAGCGAGATGATCATGATGCGGAACACATTCACCAAATGGTAAAATGGCTAGGAATAAACCGAATGGTAAGAAGCGAGATGATCATGATGCGGAACACATTCACCAAATGGTAAAATGGCTAGGAATAAACTGAATGGTAAGAAGCGCGATCATGACGCGGAACACATTCTGCAATTCACATCGAGGGACCAAAGGGACCCCCAACACATTCTGTCCTTTGCACACTTTTTACTCTCGACATTTTCTTGAGCTGCATTCAACCCCAGCTTCACGGAGACCGTTAATTCCCAGAGTGCAGCAGCTGAGGAGAGTGTTGTGTTTTTATCGCGTTCTGTGCCATACCTGTACAAATACAAGGTCCGGATAGCCCGAGCTTGAAGGAGAAGTGCAGGGCAATATTAGTCACGGCTCACTGGCACCACCCAACCGTGATAAGGCACAGCCAGCTCAAAGCAGCAAAGAGAGCCCGTCAAAGAGAGCCCACTCAACGAATCAAAAAGAAAAGAGAGGTAAGAAAGAAGAAATGAAAAATGAAAAGAAAAGTAAAGAAAAGCACACACACAAAAAAACAAGAAAAAAAAGGAAAGAAAATAAAAAGAAAAAAGAACAGTTACAAACAAAGAAAAGAAAAAAGCCAAGAGTAAGATCAAAGCGAGGTCAATGTGCAGACAACACTTCTAAGAACGAGATGGGATCTGAGTCAATCCCACTGACGATTAAAGGAGGAGGGGGGGGGAATGCAGGATTTAAGCAACAATCCTATAACATTATAACTTCTCCTTTGCAAGAATGGTCGTTCCAGTCAGTCATTCAAGTTGAAGTCCTCTGTGGTATTCACCACACATTTTTCTTTCTGTTAATGACTAAGCTGGGACTGCGAGTAGAGTGAAAAGTATTATGCAATCACAATAAGGCAGTTATGAAAATCCATCACTTTTAAAGTACCACAACTTAATACATCTCGGCAAGGAGGTCTCAACCCTGGTATGGCTATCCAAAAAGGTGTTCGCTGTTGGAAGACTATGTGCTGCGTTTTGAAGGTCTTTAAACACTGTCCTTCCCTACATGCTTTGGCCAAATGGCTTTTAAATCTTAACATTACCTTTTGTGTCGACTTTTTAACAAACAGTTGAGTCTGCTGTTCACAAGCAATGCGAGCTGGCAAGAAGCAGCGCTACCTACCCATCCTGAAAGTTAAATCTTGCTGCACGTTCTGGCTTTAGGCTGATCGCTGCTCAACCAATCAGAGTCTGCCAGGGTCACCAGGGAAACAGCATAACCAACTGCTTTGACGCTCCGGAACGAGCATCACCAACAACTGTGGCGTCATGGATCGAGCATCACCAAAAATTGCGAGGCCACGCAACGAGTATCACCAGAAGCTGTGACGCCTGGGATCGAGCTTCATCAAAAACTGTGGGGCCAGGGTGCTAGCATCACCAAAGCACTGAGACACCAGGGATCGAGCATCATCATCAACTGTGACGCCCGGGAACGAGCATCATCATCACTTGTAGGGCCAGGGAGCGAGCATCAGCAGCAACTGTGACGGCAGCCTCGTGCCACGGAGGACCCCAGAGGGCAGTAGGTCTGGACCTCACATTAACGCCACACTTCTTGCTGACCTGTTTTAATCCAAGCCTGACTCAAAACGGGCGGAAAACTCATCAAATGCTTTCTGCGATCAAGGGGGAAAAGGGGGCGGAAGGTAAGTGGGGTGAGGGGGGGGGGGGGGGGGGGTGAGGGGAGGGGATGTTCCAGGGCATCATTGCAGATGGAAGAACAAAATGTCTTTCTAGTTCAGGCCTAACCGGGAAACTACGCCTCAACATAACAATCACACTAACCTTCGCTTTGCATAAGTCAATTATACCTTCAATATCTTTCATCAAAAGAGGTGAGGGCGGACTGCTACAGAGGATTCATCCAAAAACACTGAATAAAGTAAGATGCCAACATTTTCAAAACCATTGTCTGAGATTAAAGAATGCAAAGTCAAACACAATTTTAAGTCTTCAGATTTAGGAGAAAATGCGCCATTTTTCTCATTCTATCGCAACCGGTGGCACTACAAGAATCAGAACGACCTGTTTTAAAGAGAAAAGCGCGGACAAGAAAAAGCAAAGGATGGTTGAAAATGTTTGGCGTGAAATGCCAGAAGGTCCCAATCTCCCCTAGCCAGGTGACAGACCCGAGGGTCTAGCAGGGCGAGTGTGTTAAAACAATCAGAGAAACAGTTGCTGATAACGCCACGCTTCCACATACCACTCGCTTTTGATCGCCACAACCCGCCTTCCACATACCACTCGCGTTTGATCGCCACAACCCGCCTTCCACATACCACTCGCGTTTGATCGCCACAACCCGCCTTCCACATACCACTCGCTTTTGATCGCCACAACCCGCCTTCCACATACCACTCGCTTTTGATCGCCACAACCCGCCTTCCACATACCACTCGCGTTTGATCGCCACAACCCGCCTTCCACATACCACTCGCTTTTGATCGCCACAACCCGCCTTCCACATACCACTCGCGTTTGATCGCCACAACCCGCCTTCCACATACCACTCGCTTTTGATCGCCACAACCCGCCTTCCACATACCACTCGCTTTTGATCGCCACAACCCGCCTTCCACATACCACTCGCGTTTGATCGCCACAACCCGCCTTCCACATACCACTCGCTTTTGATCGCCACAACCCGCCTTCCACATACCACTCGCTTTTGATCGCCACAACCCGCCTTCCACATACCACTCGCTTTTGATCGCCACAACCCGCCTTCCACATACCACTCGCGTTTGATCGCCACAACCCGCCTTCCACATACCACTCGCTTTTGATCGCCACAACCCGCCTTCCTCATACCACTCGCGTTTGATCGCCACAACCCGCGTGCAGTGGCAACTAAACGATACGCACAAAATGGAGAAGTAAGCATGTGAAGGTCTCTTTCCTTCTATCAACTTTAGAGAGAAGACTGAACTGAACTGAACTTTATTTTACAAGGATGAAGATTTAAGGCTAGGCCTTTTCTTACAATCCGTCATTGGGACACACACACACACACACACACACACACACACACACACACACACACACACACACAGACACACACACAGACACACAGACACAGACACACAGACACACACACACACACACACACAGAGACACACTCACACACAGACACATATGACAGACACACAGACACACTCACACACACACAGACACACACACACTCACAGACAGACACAGACTCACACACACACAGACACACACACACATACACACACACACACACACACACACACACACACACACACACACACACACACATGGAACGAACGAACGAACGAACTTTATTACTCAAGGATGGAGATTTTAGGCTCACGCCTAGTCTTACAATCTGTCCCTGCTAAACTAAGACATAAAATTAAAGACAATAAAAGGACAATTGTCAATCGCAATCATACAGTATTACTAATTACAACATTACCTATACGAATACATTATGCATGATAGAACATTGAAATGTACATGTATGTCAATATAATACAAAGGAAAAGAAAAGTCGACTCGCACACACACGCGCGCCGCATGCCTGCAATCACGTTCGCACTCAATACAACACACACACTCACACACACACACACACTCACACACTCACACACACACACACACTCACACACACACACACATGCGCACACACACACACAGACATATACGCACGCACACACACATACGCACGCAGACACACACACTATTCAGGCCAATACACTCTTCCCAGCCAAATATTACAAATACCCAAACTACAAACCCAGCTAGCACAGTTTGTTTACGAATGTTTCAAAAAACGGTGATGTTTTCTTTTACTACAGTTTCTTTGTTAATTAATTACGTGCCTTATAAACTGTGTGTTTCATGGCAATAAAGATTATTCTATTCTATTCTATTCTATTCTATTCACACACACACGCACAGACACACACAACAACAACCTCATCATCATCATCATGATCATCGTCGACATGGAAAGAGAGGGGCGGGGATGTAGCTCAGTCAACTCAACTCAACTCAACTCAACTCAAATTTTATTGGCTTCAATTTCCATAGAAGAATTTGTCTTGCGCTTGGGAGAAAGTAAGAGTATAACATATAAAAACAGCATTCATATCACATTTCATGTATCACACACAGTAATCACTAGTATAAGCCTACAATTATCACATTTGTACCTGTATCATACATGCAAATAAATAGTATCACATTTCCACGTATCACACACAATATATACATTACATAACATACAGCAAGCTTCCATCTCCCGCGCCCCCCCCCCCCCTCCCACACATACATGTATATCCTCGCACGCGCGTCGACTCCACACAAATGACATCATCAGTCCATCAACTAAAATGCACAATGACCAGCAGTGGGCACATGATACTTAATACGTGCTCAACTAGACCTGCTAACCAAAATAATAACAGAAACAAAAACAAGGACTGGGCACAACATTTACACGTGTGTGACCTACTTACATCAGGTGCCTGTGATCTATGTTTGTTTGTTTATTTGTTGCTTAACGTCCAGCCGACTACGCAGAGCCATATCAGGACGAGGAAGGGGGGGGATGAAGGGGGCCACTTGTCAAGCGATTCCTGTTTACAAATGCACTAACCCATTACTTGTGTCCCAGCAGGCTTTAGTAAAACTAAATTAATACCTACTGGAAGATTACCAGTTTCCAGTATGTTAAAATAGGCTTAACCTATCTACTGCTGGACTTACATCAGAACACTAACAGATTAAACTAGCCTGTGATCTATAAATAACAATGATTGCGTTTAAAGTAAAACATGAATAATGCCGATGTTTACTGACAATGAATACATAACAACTAAGATAAGAATGTATGTGCTTTCATAATATGATTATTTATAAAACACAGTGGGGAAATTTGGAAAATAATTTTTATACGAAACTGCGCACATCGAGTCGAGCTCTGTAGCGTGTGTGTTCGGAGGCAGGAGACACACATGGCTGTGGATATTAATTGTTCGGTGGATTAAAAAGGATACCCCGACTTCGGCAGGGCAGAAGGAGGTACAAGACGGTGTGCTGTATTGCTGTGTGTGTGTGTGTGCTGTGCAGACATTCTGTGTTATGTGCATGTTCTATTCTAGTCTGTCCGTAGGCTTCCTCTGAGGGCCTATTGTGTACAAGGGGAGGTCACTTCCGCCTTATAAACAAACACATGTGGAGACCCACAGAAATACCATAGCATCGTAATGAAAGAGGGCAAAAATACTGATAACAGCAAGGTAAAACAGGTCTAGGACATTATTTCTAGGACTGACTAAGCAATAGAACAACGTCGGTAGCGCGCTGGATTTGTATCCAGTTGGCCGCTGTCGGCGTGAGTTCGTCCCCACGTTCGGCGAGAGATTTATTTCTCAGAGTCAACAAGAAAAGGGAAAGTGGGATGCGGGGTGCCGTACACAGAAAGACACAATGCATTGTAAAACTGCACAGGATTAAAACGATCCCAACAATGATAGAGTCAGGAGTTGTGACCTTTTCATGGCGTGTGGGCTCTCCGTTTTTCTCTGTGTGTGGGTCTCTTTGGTGCCACCGTCACACCTCATCACTGACGTGTCATAACCAGCAGACGTCTCCGCCGCAACCCCCCCCCCCCCCTCCCCCCCATCTTGCTGCTTTCTTTGTCTGGTTCTAACGGGCCTCCCTTTTGTTAAAACATCGCTACTCTTGCCTTCTATCTTCGCCGACTGTTCTTGCAGAAAGTCACAGATGTGTGACAGTGCAGTCAAAACAGCTCTGTCCCGAACTCTTTGTCTATCGATTTGCATTTCCATCTGTTAATAACTGCGAGGGGGATATCGCTGCACCAGCGTCTTTTTAACTTAATCTGCACTCGAATACAAACACCCAAAAAACAGTCTCTCGCGAATGAAAGCCCGAAATACCGTAAATATAGAAGCAGATAGAGATCGCTAGAGATTGCAACACAATGGAAACAACAATAGCAGATAGAGATCGCTAGAGATTGCAACACAATGAAAACAACAATAGCAGATAGAGATCGCTAGAGATTGCAACACAATGGAAACAACAATAGCAGAGAGAGATCGCTAGAGATTGCAACACAATGGAAACAACAATAGCAGATAGAGATCGCTAGAGATTGCAACACAATGGAAACAACAATAGCAGATAGAGATCGCTAGAGATTGCAACACAATGGAAACAACAATAGCAGCAGATAGAGATCGCTAGAGATTGCAACACAATGGAAACAACAATAGCAGCAGTAAAGAAAACGACGTTCAAAGAAAACAGCCAGAAATCAAATCGAGAGAACAATGGACACGACTGAAACAGGCCAATTTGCCCAACTCTTAATCAATAAGCCTGACATTGCAAAAAAGATTTCTTAAATTATCGCAGCAACTGTTTCATCTGACCCGTTTAGCCACCAAAACCTGAGCTTCGTTTTTGTCTGTACAACGTGCAACACACAGAGCTAGTATTCAGTGATCGTGACACCACGTTAGTTTCGTATGCACCGATGACACAATTCTCAGGGGACTGCAGTTGGCGCCAAGCAAAACAAGTGTTTGACAGAACAAGAGCAGGCTTGTTGTGTTTTGTATGCAGCACGTGCACGCGGTGTCAGCGACACGTCGTCATCAGGACGCCGGGAGCCTCTGGCATTAGCACACACAATGCTGCATGGAAACAGTGATCGTTGTCGTCAACTGGGGTTATCGAGTCGCACGTGCTTAACATTAAAACTAACACGAACGCGAAGAGAAAATAACATCCAAGCGCGCTCACGCATCTCCAAGTTACAGGTTGCAAAAGTTTAATTTTTCTTTAACATTTATTAATTATTTTTATGTTTGAACCAACAAAGACCTGATGACACCAAGCTAACAACTTGCAATTGTGACGTCACTTGTGACAGCCATGCACTGAGACACACACGGATACATCTCCAACATCAAAGCAATGTCATTTTGAAAGTTGGGGGACAAAAATACAAACTCGAGTGATATTTCTAGTATATGACTTTATTTACATATTAAAGAACATAACAATGTTACCAAACATAAAATGCACACTCATGAAACAACACAACAATATTAGCTAATAGAATTGGTGCAAGCGTACCGCGAGTTTTTGGGTGATATAGTGTTGATATCAAAATACAACAATGTTACCAAACATAAAATGCACACTCATGAAACAACACAACAATATTAGCTAATAGAATTGGTGCAAGCGTATACCGAGAGTTGTTGGGTGATATAATTTCGATATCCAACACAAGCCTCCATCTCGGGGGAAGACGACACTGGCGGAAAGCGGGCTTGGCACGTACAGCCCAGACTGTGGGGCTGCAGTCTCTCTACCATCACAGGCAAGCAGCCATAATTATAATGAGTGTGTGTCGCAACAACAAAAACCTTTCGCCAGTCTACCACTTTCTTGTCCCTGCTTTCATTTCCAAAGCACGGATCCTTACACAGTCTTCTTTATCAGGGTGTGAGAAAAGATGTTTTTGTTTTTGGTTTTTTTCAATTGCCAAGCACATCATTGTGGAGCGTTTAATCAAGTAAAATTAATGTGGACTTTTTGTTGTTGATGCAAGCGGCTTCTCTTCTTGAAACCCGACAATCACCCCTTTATGTTCCTTTTCACAAACTTTGCCGAGGACGTGATCTTTCAAATGTAAATTGCCAAAAAATCTAAGGATGCATTAATTAAAAACCAATCTCTCCTGTTAAATTGCTTTATTGAAGAAAAAAAACCTACCCTGATGTATGCATGGTTTGTCATGTCTAGTTTATGCTATGATCTTGTCAATATAGATGTGTTTTGTCTGATTAAACGCCCCACAAACATGTGCTTCCCCCCCCCCCCTAAAATAAATTGCAAAGAATGGAGGAGCAAGTCACAAGGTCTGACACAAAGCGACCGTTGCGTTACAGAGGCTGGTTAAAATGACACAAAGCGACCGTTGCGTTACAGAGGTTGGTCAAAATGACACAAAGCGAACGTTGCGTTACATAGGCTGGTCAAAATGACACAAAGCGACCGTTGCGTTACAGAGGTTGGTCAAAATGACACAAAGCGAACGTTGCGTTACAGAGGCTGGTCAAAATGACACAAAGCAAACGTTGCGTTACATAGGCTGGTCAAAACGACTGACCAGGGTTACCACTAACCCTGGGAATGACAACAGACAATGCTACTCGCGGTCCTTCCAGTAAAACTACTGACGGACAGCACACGGAACGTCAGCACGAGGTCCATATTCGCCAAACCATAGACCAAATAGCCTGGACCGCCAACTCGTCACGTGACCCTTCGAGGTTACGACGCTCGACTTTCAGGGGCGCTTAGCGTCCGGTTTGAAAGGCCAGCGATTCGAAGACAGTGAAAAGAAAGCACGCTCCAGTTATTTGTGACAATGGGAGGTGACAATGAACTGGATTTTCCAAAACTCCCAACTAAACTCAAGTTAACAAAACTCATCGAAAAACATGTTCCATACGCACTTAAGCTGAGTTTATTTTCGCATTTTCGGAACTTACCTCGGCAACTTCGTCCATGTTTACAATCGACACCGGATATGACATCCCCCTGATTTCTGAAAAGAAATGTAAGCGTAGGTTCCTAAATGCGAGAGGCCGCTACCTCGTAATAGAGAGAAAGAGCGGAGAGAGAGCTAGTTGGCGGTCCAGGATAAATGGTCTATGGCCAAACCTACAGGAAACTTGACCGAGCCATTTCCAAAGCTAATTTTCCAGCGGAACGGACCCGAGACAGAGCTTTTGGACACAAAGTCATCAAGCGAGAAAGACGAAGTTAGATGTTATCAGGTTTCTGTATTTCCCTTACCCTATACAACCTTCTTCACCTACACAAGGTTATACATTTAGAGTTCGGGGGGGGGGGGGGGTGTGTGGAAAACACACCTACCTGTCCATACAGGTAAGACAGATAGGTAAAAGTAGGCAGAGAAAATATGGCAGACATGATACAATCAGCAGATGTACCCAAGGGATTCGTATAGAGGGGGGGGGGGGGGGGGGGAGATAGAAGGGTGGGGAGGGGGGATTGACGGGGCGGATAAAAGAGATGGGAGGAAAGATGCATCTCTCTCTGTCTCTCTCTCTATCTGTCTCTCTCTATCTCTCTGTGTCTGTTCTCTCTCTTTCTGTCTGTCTGTCTGTCTGTGTCTCTATGCCAGTCTGTGTCTGTCTGTCTGTGTGTGTGTATATGTGTGTCTGTCTGTTTGCCTGTTTACCTGTCTGCCTGTCCGTCTGTCTGTCTGTCTGTCTGTGTCTCTATGTCAGTCTGTGTCTCTCTGTGTGTCTGTGTGTCTGTCTCTCTCTGTCTGTCTCTGTCTGTCTGTCTGTCTGTCTGTCTCTCTCTCTCTGTCTCTCTCTCTCTCTCTCTTTCTCTCTCCCACCCAACACATCAATCGCATCATTGAGACATTCAGGCCGCGTAGGGCGATAGGCGGGTACAGGAGGGTGTGCCCCAGGGATACCCCCTGCCTCCTCCCCTCATCGCCCGGCCTGTTTGGAAAGATTGGCAAGCAGCATCCCTGGAACGGAGCCACGAACCCAAACCTCTATCTCTCGCTTCCTGGGTGTATATGAAGCCACTTTGAACAGCCCACCCCTTTCCAGCACTCATCTTAGCTGCCTATCATCTCTTCCTGTTTTTACATGACGCCCTTTGGCCCTTGCCTCGCCTCTGTTTTCTGACATAAACACTTTTCTGACTTTTCACAGAAAAACGATTTTAAAGCCAGAGAGTGATGATCCGATTCTACACGAAGCCACTTTTACCATCTCATCCATCTCGCCCTGACATCTGAACACTGACTATCACATCTTTCTGGTGTTACACACAGCCATTTTGTTGCGTGTCTGTCTCATTTCTGACGTAAAGTCTTTTTGGCATTTTACATTGAAAACACAACAATATAGTGGAAGAGTTGAGTGATAACCGGGTTCTGTCTGTGTTGACTACAGCCAATGTTTAACACCAACACAAACGCTACGGCAAGAGTTTAGGGTCAGCATTTAAAGTT
>NC_090249.1:61967142-61982142 GCF_037325665.1 Littorina saxatilis | reverse complement strand
GTTCCACCCACCCCCTGGCTCTATCCACAAGGCCAATATAAACTCTACCCGAGTTCCACCCACCCCCTGGCTCTATCCACAAGGCCAATATAAACTCTACCCGAGTTCCACCCACCCCCTGGCTCTATCCACAAGGCCAATATAAACTCTACCCGAGTTCCACCCACCCCCTGGCTCTATCCACAAGGCCAATATAAACTCTACCCGAGTTCCACCCACCCCCTGGCTCTATCCACAAGGCCAATATAAACTCTACCCGAGTTCCACCCACCCCCTGGCTCTATCCACAAGGCCAATATAAACTCTACCCGAGTTCCACCCACCCCCTGGCTCTATCCACAAGGCCAATATAAACTCTACCCGAGTTCCACCCACCCCCTGGCTCTATCCACAAGGCCAATATAAACTCTACCCGAGTTCCACCCACCCCCTGGCTCTATCCACAAGGCCAATATAAACTCTACCCGAGTTCCACCCACCCCCTGGCTCTATCCACAAGGCCAATATAAACTCTACCCGAGTTCCACCCACCCCCTGGCTCTATCCACAAGGCCAATATAAACTCTACCCGAGTTCCACCCACCCCCTGGCTCTATCCACAAGGCCAATATAAACTCTACCCGAGTTCCACCCACCCCCTGGCTCTATCCACAAGGCCAATATAAACTCTACCCGAGTTCCACCCACCCCCTGGCTCTATCCACAAAGCCAATATAAACTCTATCCGAGTTCCACCCACCCCCTGGCTCTATCCACAAGGCCAATACAAGGAACTTAGTCGATAAATATCGACAGGGGGCGGACAAATGGTTTACATGTGAAATGTGTGTATATGGGTGTGGTTCTGAAACAAACAAACCATGTGAACCCCCCCATCCCACCGCTCGCGGGCTGAACGACTGACGCGGTCTTTTCCAGAAGAACACCGCGTGTACATAATACACAATTCGATCGCGTAGCACTGCCAATGCACATTTTCGCAACGAAAACCGTGCTACTGTTTCTTGTGTGTTAAATCTGAAAGCAATATAAGTGAACGAACAATTGAAAACTGATATCACGTTACTAAACTCCCAAAAGTAATAAATTACTTCTGACTGCGGTACACAATACGGCAGTCACCTCTGCGAATGCTGTCGAAGAATCTAACCGAAAGTAAACATTCTGGGAATCTACGCGCATCGGCCTTGACGCAAGTTCAATACTGAGCCAGTGAGCGCGCCGCGGCGAAGTTGGCCGCTGTAAGTCTCGCAGCGCTGGCTGGCTGAGCGAGTTGCGTGTCCATCCATATTAGGTCCAAGCCGCACCGTAGATCAGATTAGTAGGTGCTTGATTTTGGTATTTTGATTTTACATAACATTAAACCTTTCTTGGGGTTCATGGTCATGGCAACAGCCATAATAATATTATATCATGTATAATATTACATTTCAGCATATTTGAATTACATGTCATCATACCAAACTGTCATACATTTTTATTCCTACATCATTCTGATTGATCACAACCAAACCTACTATCAGTGGACACATCCAAATGTAAGCGCCTGTTCTTGACAACTTTTAATCGATCTAAAAATAGCAACTTGCTGGGCCCTTTGCCGCCAACAGACACTGTTTGGCCTGTAGGTAAAATGTACAATGTATTTTCTGATTTGTGCACAAAAGCTTTTTTTCTTTTTTCTTTTTTTTAACATAACAATGTTTAATGTCACTGTATGTTTAAAAGACCATGGTCATATTTGTAAAAAAAATGTTAAATTAGAAAATAAATAACATTTTGGTTCATGATTTTTCCTACACCTGTGCTAAAAATAAGAAATAAAAATGTCGGGTATATAAGTCACTCAAATACAGCTAGGTATGAATGGCTCGGTTTGAGTTTGTTGCAGTTGACCCTGCACAATGCGACATATCATGTTTTTGTTGAACAATTTTGACGTCACCCCTCCCATAGGGTGACGTATTTCACAACTTCCTGTGTTACACAAACTCTGTGATGACCAATTTTGACGTCACCCCTCCCATAGGGTGACGGATTTCACAACTTTCTGCAGATGAACAATGTTGCCTTCACCCCTCCCATAGGGTGACGGATGTCACAACTTCCTGTGTACACAAACTGATGACGTATTTCACAACAAAATGGCGCTGCCCATGGTCAACCTCTAAACTATCCGTATAGAATGGGGGCGTCCTCGCCCCCATAATAAACTCTACCCGAGTTCCACCCACCCCCTGGCTCTATCCACAAGGCCAATATAAACTCTACCCGAGTTCCACCCACCCCCTGGCTCTATCCACAAGGCCAATATAAACTCTACCCGAGTTCCACCCACCCCCTGGCTCTATCCACAAGGCCAATATAAACTCTACCCGAGTTCCACCCACTCCCTGGCTCTATCCACAAGGCCAATATAAACTCTACCCGAGTTCCACCCACCCCCTGGCTCTATCCACAAGGCCAATATAAACTCTACCCGAGTTCCACCCACCCCCTGGCTCTATCCACCGGGCCAATATAAACTCTACCCGAGTTCCACCCACCCCCTGGCTCTATCCACAAGGCCAATATAAACTCTACCCGAGTTCCACCCAACCCCTGGCTCTATCCACAAGGCCAATATAAACTCTACCCGAGTTCCACCCACCCCCTGGCTCTATCCACAAGGCCAATATAAACTCTACCCGAGTTCCACCCACTCCCTGGCTCTATCCACAAGGCCAATATAAACTGCAAAGTCACCAGCATGGCCAATTCAAGTAAAACCAACGTCCTCCACATAAACAGGCAGAAAGCATTCCACCGACCGAGAGGGGATAAAAAAAGAGATAAACAACCAAACAAAACTCTTAACAGTTATTGTTAAAAAAAAGGAACAGACAAAGAAACAAATCTCTGAAGAGTTATTGTAAAAACAACAACACATAAACGAACAAAACTCTGAAAGTAATTGTCAATGAGCTTCACGGGGCACCAGCAAATCACCCGCGTCCAACTAGAGCACAGTCAGAGTCTCCTGAGATCCCGCTGTGAGCAGAATCATTTCCTTCATTACCTTTCCTCCGCCAGGTCACGCTGACTCGACTTGTATTCTTATTACGCCCAGCTTTGCAATAACACAACGCCCGGGAGTTTTTGTTTGTTTGTTGTTGTTGTATTTATTAACAACGCATATACGCTTTCGTAAACTGGCAGCACGTAACCCTCTTCCCCCACCCCTCCATCCTCCCCGGACCCCCTCCCCCCACCAGACCCTACAACCCTCATTCCCAAGCCCCAGACAAACGTTGCCGCAGAATTGATCACCAGGAAGAGCTATAAGAAGCATATCGCCATACCGCGAGCACGTAAAGAATGTGTCAAATCTGCAGCCAATCACAGCCAGTCTACACTATCCAGATCTGTGTGTCAAAGCTGCCACCAATCAGCGGGCTCCAACAGGATCCAGATCCATGCACTGGCTGTGCGGATCCCGCATGATGGCGGGGGTGGGTTGGCACCAGTCGGCTTGCATTTGGTCACACGCCTCCCCCTCACTGGACCTTTGCTGACGGCAGGAACCACCAGCAGGGTCTGGCAGCGACATTAGTGTTGGCATTTCCCGCCTTCTTCCCTCTGATACTCTTCACATGATCACACCGGCCAATCATATTGCTTTCCGTACACGCCGAATTCAACACAGCTGGGGGGAGTTGCCTCGTGCCTTTCTTTTTTGCCTATTTTGAGTCACACAGCACCCGATGATATCAACAAGAGAAGCGAGTTTTTTCTTTCAGAGTATTTGTTGGTCATAGAACGCCAAAATAATGTCAAATTATCTGCCAGACATGTTATTCAAAGGCAAAAGCAAAATTAATTATTTTACATCCCAATGAGTTGCCCGTCCTTCCAGGTCATCCAACATTAAAAATAATTTTAAAAAAACCACACACACCAAAAAACATATTTCTTTGTGCGAGCAGTCACAGTTGGCTAGAATAAGTGCAGGCAACAAATCAGCGAGTCGAGATTTCAACCTTCCGTCAAAAGTCAAATGCTGATAATTATCGTTACTAAATGAATTCAACTTTCAAGGCAATCTGAATCTGTACAGAAAGGAACTCAATTTCAAAAGAAACCCCGCACAAGCACAGATTATACACGGAAGAAACAGATGGAGATCTGACAGGAACATGGAATGACAACGTTAAATATTCCGTGGCAAAAGCGACGACGTTGTCTAATAAAGGCTCGCGTTTCACAGCCCATTAGGGCCAAATAATCCCCCAATTGACAGTGCCCTAAACCCCACTTCATGCACGCCGCCCCCTGTAGTGCCCACACAATGCCCAGCGACAAGCGGCTTTTTCACAGTCTTAAGCGGCGCAGACAGAGCCCCGATTGGCGTATGAATACCTGTGTACATTTGACTCCTGGTGACACTCCGCTTCCTTTGTACGCACTATTATCCTATCAAAAGAAACGCCGTTTAAAACAGCTGTTCCGCAGACGGGGGTGGGGTCACAAAGAGAGAGAGAGAGAGAGAGAGAGAGAGAGAGAGAGAGAGAGAGAGAGAGAGAGAGAGAGAGAGAGAGAGAGAGAGGGAGAGAGAGAGAGAGAGAGAGAGAGAGAGAGAGAGAGAGAGAGAGAGAGAGAGAGAGAGAGGGAGAGAGTAAGTTATCCCTTTAAACCTATTGGGGAAATGTGTAAGCTGAATCAAGTTTGCCGTGCTTTAAAATCGCTTGGCCCATTTCGCCTAAAAGCTTGCTAGAACGCTTATATAGTTTTTGTAATACTTACTCGAGGCTGTAATTTGTGTCATTGCCTAGAATAAACTCATTAATTCAATTAACTGCATTAGCTGGTTTGAATAAACCTCATAATTGGGCTCTGCTTTCAGGTGGCGCAGTGGCACTTCACGAAAGGTAAATAACTTATTAAAGTGTCACAGTGCGCGTGATGCATGTATATAATTAAGTTAATTATACGGAGGGGAACTTGACATTTTTTTTTACCTGAAAGGAATAGCAGAGAGTTGGTCGAGCAATTGATAATATTATTCTAAAATGCCCCCACCCATTCTCCACCCCCATCTCCACCGCCAGCAAGTCGGAAGACGGTTTACGTGTTGTGGCATAAGACTGCACTGTGGGTGGGGGGTGGGGTGGGGGGGGGGGGGGGTCACTGTGTTGGAGGGGGGGGGGCTTGTCAGGGACAAAAGGTTCGCAAAAGCAATGGAACAAACTAAAAATAAAGCGAAATCCAACCCCGATGAAAGAGACATGTCCAAACAGTGCCAGAAAACACATGCAGAGACAAGACCATCATCACACAGACCAAACAAGACAAGTCCAGGGTAACCAGACGAAAACAAAACAGTGAAAGGGACGAGGCTGCCAGACAAGACAAGACAAGACCTTGACATACAAGACCATAATCAAAGAGACAAGACAAGATAAGACAAAACAAGACAAAACAAGACAAGACCTTGACAGACAAGACCTTGACAGACAAGACCTTGACAGACAAGACCTTGACAGACAAGACCATAATCAAAGAGACAAGACAAGACAAGACCTTGACAGACAAGACCATAATCAAAGAGACAAGACAAGACAAGACCTTGACGGACAAGACCATAATCGAAAAGACAAGACAAGACAAGACCTTGACGGACAAGACCATAATCAAAGAGACAAGACAAGACAAGACCTTGACGGACAAGACCATAATCAAAAAGACAAGACAAGACAAGACAAGACAAGACAAAACGAGGCAAGATAAGAGTAGAGAACACCGAACAAAGCAAAACAAGACGTAACACGAGATCATAATGTGAGACACGACCATTATGGTAGCAAAGGCAAGACAGACAGACAAGAGACAAGACATGGCAAGACAAGACTTTACTATAGATACGAGGCATACATTCAGTAACATGTCCAAGAAATCATAGCCTGTTATTCCATTGCACACAACATGGCGAACTCACGAGAATAACGGATAAAATCCTATACAATAAATGTTCTTCGTTATGGTTGTACTGTTGAACAAGTCTACAACTCGACAAACTTCTGAAACGTCTTTAAAGAGAGATACAGATTTGCAAGCCCACAGGGATAAAATTAGAAGCTTTGCAAGCCCACAGGGATAAAACTAGAAGCTTTGCAAGCCCACAGGGATAAAACTAGAAGCTTTGCAAGCCCACAGGGATAAAACTAAAAGCAAGCCCACAGGGATACAACTAGAAGCTTTGCAAGCCCACAGGGATAAAACTAGAAGCTTTGCAAGCCCACAGGGATACAACTAGAAGCTTTGCAAGCCCACAGGGATAAAACTAGAAGCTTTGCAAGCCCACAGGGATACAACTAGAAGCTTTGCAAGCCCACAGGGATACAACTAGAAGCTGTGCAAGCCCACAGGGATACAACTAGAAGCTTTGCAAGCCCACAGGGATACAACTAGAAGCTTTGCAAGCCCACAGGGATACAACTAGAAGCTTTGCAAGCCCACAGGGATACAACTAGAAGCTGTGCAAGCCCACAGGGATAAAACTAGAAGCTTTGCAAGCCTACAGGGATAAAACTAGAAGCTTTGCAAGCCCACAGGGATAAAACTAGACGCTTTGCAAGCCCACAGGAATACAACTAGAAGCTTTGCAAGCCCACAGGGATACAACTAGAAGCTTTGCAAGCCCACAGGGATAAAACTAGAAGCTTTGCAAGCCCACATGGATAAAACTAGAAGCTTTGCAAGCCCATAGGGATAAAACTAGAAGCTTTGCAAGCCCACAGGGATAAAACTAGAAGCTTTGCAAGCCCACAGGGATAAAACTAGAAGCTTTGCAAGCCCACAGGGATACAACTAGCAGCTTAGCAAGCCCACAGGAATAAAGCTAGAAGCTTTGCAAGCCCACAGGGATAAAACTAGAAGCTTTGCAAGCCCACAGGGATAAAACTAGAAGCTTTGCAAGCCCACTGGGATAAAACTAGAAGCTTTGCAAGCCCACAGGGATACAACTAGAAGCTGTGCAAGCCCACAGGGATAAAACTAGAAGCTTTGCAAGCCCACAGGGATAAAACTAGAAGCTTTGCAAGCCCACAGGGATAAAACTAGAAGCTTTGCAAGCCCACAGGGATAAAACTAGAAGCTTAGCAAGCCCACAGGAATAAAGCTAGAAGCTTTGCAAGCCCACAGGGATAAAACTAGAAGCTTTGCAAGCCCACAGGGATAAAACTAGAAGCTTAGCAAGCCCACCTGGATAAAACTAGAAGCTTTGCAAGCCCACAGGGATAAAACTAGAAGCTTTGCAAGCCCACAGGGATAAAACTAGAAGCTTTGCAAGCCCACAGGGCTAAAACTAGAAGCTTGATAGAAATGGCCAGGAAGAGTGTTTTTAATTTTTTTTTTTAAACAAAACTTTATTCAATTTTAATCATGACAAGAACAATGCATGGATGATTACATACTCAAGCATATAATGCTTATTTTAAGCAATCATAGTAATTACAAAACAAAGGTTAGCATGATGGCGGAATAAGTACATTAGCTCATTTCAGGACTGAAACGAAAAACAAAACAAAAGACAAAACAGATACACAAACAAGCAGAAAATGGGAAGGGGTTGGTGATACATGAGGTGAGGAAAGGGCAGCTAGCTAGTAGCTAGCTTAAGGGAAAAAGAAGAAGAAGAAGACTTGGAGCGCCAATATTTGAGGGGATTTTTTCAATTGTAATAAGTGCACATAAGACACTCGCACAAAGTTAATGCGTATTGTGATCAGAGGAAAAGTCACTACATTGCGCATAAATCGAGACATAATTGATAAGTCGGAAAACAACAAAAGAACATGAGAGAGGTTATGGGGAAGAGTGTTTTTAATTGTCGCTGAAAAGTTGTTATCGTAATCAGCAATTAGAGGCCAATCCGTCAAGGGACGTAAACAGGTTTACACGTCTCGCGCAAAGCTCGTGTCATCACTGCACGTGCTAGGGTTATCACCCTTCGTGCTGCCTGACACTCTGGCACCGTGTCTGCGAGTCTGGGAATTAAAGGCACGGTTCTTCCCGTGCAAAGATTCCACTCCTCTCCGATCTGGCCAGGCTACACGGGGTAAGGCATAATTATATCCCCGACTTTCACACATACCCAAACTCAACAGCCTTCGTGCTCTCTGCCCACAGTGACATTTTCTTCTATGAATTAATTTCTTGAGGGACACTTGTGGTATTGTGTGAAACTGATTCATACAGAACATCTCCCTCTGCACATAAAGCCGTGAGGATACTGATTTTTGTTATTTGTCCAAATGGAGGAATGTTCCTACCCCCTGAAAGAAGCCATGGTCAGATAGTGAGCCGAATCGTTTACTCGGGGTGACGGGCGCTGTGGCGGGGTACGGTGGTAAGACGTCGGCCTCGTAATCGGAAGGTCGAGGGTTCGAATCCCGGCCGCGGCCGCCTGGTGGGTTAAGAGTGGAGATTTTTCCGATCTCCCAGGTCAACTTGTGTGCAGACCTGCTAGTGACTTATCCCCCTTCGTGTGTACACGCAACCACAAGACCAAGTGCGCACGGAAAAGATCCTGTAATCCATGTCAGAGTTCGGTGGGTTATGGAAACACGAAAATACCCAGCATGCTTCCTCCGAAAGCGGCGTATGGCTGCCTAAATGGCGGGGTAAAAACGGTCATACACGTTAAATTCCACTCGTGTAAAAACACGAGTGTACATGGGAGTTTCAGCCCACGAACGCAGAAGAAGTTTACTCGGGGTGGAGGGTGCCCTTACATGGGCAGAAGCTACCTTCAAGACACTTGGACCACAAAATCCTGGTGCGCGGTTTAAATTTATGTTGAAATTTTTTTCGTCACAGTCACGAGAGACAATCAGTGAAATCCATTCCAAAAAACCCAAAAACAGTCCCAGGTAGCAGCCAGGCCGTGGGCTTTTCGCATGTTGAAGGGTGGTCTTATCTTAAGTTGGCACAAAGGGTAACAAATCCCAAAACATTTTGACCCTGTGTGCCAACCATACTTATCCCTAGAAAGCTGAACAAAAGTAAATAGTCAGATTTTGAAGTTTGTGATTTGTAGTGATTTTAACGTTAGACAGATCTCGCGTGAAAGCACGGTATCTTTAAGTGATATTGTTCATCCGGGGACTTACCCGCGGTGTGCAGAGCGGACGCCAGGAGTGTGTGCTGCACGAGGCCAGACAGACAGCTAGAGACGCATCCTGCAACCAGAAGAAAAACAGACCTGCTTAAAAACGTCGCCATGATGGATCGTGTCAGGAGGGCGCCAATGAAAATACACGTGTCAATTATTCCGTGATGATGAGCGGTGATAGCAGTGACGTCATTATAACGATGACAAGAATTAACACGCTGATAAGATCGATCATGTTATTTCGTCGACAACGTTCATAGTCAGAACTGGCGGTATCTGGACGACTACGGCGATGATGATGATGATGATGATGATGATGATGATGATGATGATGATGATGATGATGATGATGATGATGATGATGATGATGATGATGATGACGACGACGACGATGGTGGTGGAGGTGTTTAGGGCAAGGTGTTAGGGGTTAGAGGTTAAACCAAGTATTCTAATAACGACGATGACGAAGACAGAAACAACAACACCGACAGAATCGACGACACATATTTCGATGGTGAAAATAAAAGTTACTAAACAAATTATGACATAAAAGACACAACAACAAACAGTCTTAAACTGCTGGTAACCCTTCATTGTAATACATGAACATAATCATCTGAAATTGTAATGTACATGTATATTTCACATTGAAATAATAGAACTTCTCTTATAACAAGAAATTCCTTCGAGGTAGGAAAAACACCCCCGTTGGTCAAAGGGAAATAACCATTCTCACTGCCACCAACTGAGAAGGTTATTTCCCTTTGACCATTAATATGTTACTCTATAAGTCCTTGTAGAATCTTAATCCACCAATAACTCCCTAACCGTGTGTTTGACTGGTCCCAATTTTTGTAAGGACCGTCTCAGGAATGTATAGAACCTGTTCACCAAGTTTGGTGACGATCGGTCCGTTCATTCTTGAGATCTATATGCGAACACAAACACACAAACACACAAACACATCGAGCGAAACCTATACACACCCCTATACCGGGGGTGTAAATATTCATTCCTAAAACGTCCACTAAGGGCAACATCTGATAATGAAAAGAGAAGTCTATCTCTGCACGACACGACCTTGGTCTCTGCGGGTTACTGATGTAGCACGGACCTTCTCCCAGATTGGACTCAGCGGTGTATGACGCGAGATCACACAGACATCATTGTGCCCGTGTCTACTGCTATGTATCTCTTTCTGTGCATTAAGTTGACGCCCACACCCCTAACGGACACACTACCCGACATCAAACAGCCACCCGTGTGAGCCATCTCCTCAGGCCAGGGTTGGGATAGCTACGCCAGATTGAGTGCTCTCCCTCCCTCTCTCTCTCTCTCTCTCTCTCTCTCTCTCTCTCTCTCTCTCTCTCTCCCCTCTCTCTCTCTCTCTCCCCTCTCTCTCTCTCTCTCTCTCTCTCTCTCTCTCTACTTGTAAAATAAAGTTCCATCATCATCATCATCATCATCATCATCATCATCATCATCATCATCATCATCTCTCTCTCTCTCTCGTATTTTTTCGTCCTTATTCCTTTTAGCTCATAATCGTCATCCAGGGACAGTAATCATTCATTCATCCATTCATTCATCCTGCCTTCTATCCATCTATCCATTCATCCATCATTCCATATCTCTATTTGTGTACTATGATATATACACTTTCTGAACTAATCGGGCAAAGCTGTTTCGGGACGATGAAATGATAAGAGTGTCTGAAACTTTAAAAAAGAAAGAAAGATATGCCACCAAAGATCGTCAATGATGCCAGGTTACAGTTTTGAACTATTCGTCTCGCAAAATCACAGTTGCACGAAGATCTTAAAAGCAGTTACGCCGCTGACGCAAAGGAGTTTGAAGACATCCAATCGAACAAAGTATGTGAACAATGCCGAGTCTCTCCCATTACCCTTCCTGTTCGTCCCCAGCCACAAACTCACCCCTCCCGGAAAGTACGGCATACGGACCCCTTGCCAAGCATCAAGATAGATCGTCTGCGAGACAGGACCCGCTGCTCCTCTCGGGATAAAAGAGCTCTGCCAGGGGTGATAATTGAGTCTGAACAAATGAGTGACAATGGGCCTTGCACGGAGTCATCTGCTTTCGCCCCAAAAGTCAGGAGATAAGCTGGGCACTTCTATTCCTGCTGATGGCTCCTGCGATTAACTTCAACAGGCCCCTACTGTACTCCTCTGTCTTCAAATGGATGGAAGCTGGGGAAGGGGGGGGGGGGGGGTGGGGACAGAACGGGGAAGGGTAGGGGGTGGGGACAGAACGGGGAAGGGTGGGGGGTGGGGACAGAACGGGGAAGAGGGGGGGGGGTAGACTTGATGCACTGACTCTATTTTGAAAACAGGATAGTCCACTAAGGAACAATACAAAGCAAATATTTGAGACAATACTTCAGGGCATATAAAATCGACCTGCACAACTGGTACGTTTGCAGATGGAGCCATACAGACAGACTTAGGCAATCTGCAACTGACGTCCATCGTGCTATGTTCCCGACACGGTCTTGACAAGCAACAGAAAACATTGCTCTTATCAGAGACACAGATATGTATGTCTCTGCTCTTATCGAGTGAATGACGCCCCTCTTTGCAGACAGCAAGTATCTACTGCAAAGTAACCCCGAATAAGAGCGAATCGACTGATCATCTTCCCACTGACGGCTCCAACAATCAAACAAACAAATTAACAATAAAAGAACTCCAGAACAACCATCGATTGAACGCCGAATGCCTTCCTCACTGACCAAATTATATTTCATACTGCGATGCAAAAATGCAGTACTTGTAACTCTGATCATTCTGAAAATAAACTCATTATGAACCTGTCTCAGGGCCGGACCCAGGGGGGGTTCCAGGGGTTCCGGAACCCCACCCCTGGAAAAAGCATGTACCTTGCTTTGAGTGTTTTGTTTTTTTACTAGTTTTAGCACCAAAACAATGCTGCTCTTAACCCTCAAAACAAGGCCCAGAATGCACCAGATTGCACAGATTTTAACCGTTTTTCAAAAATTTTCCGGGGCAGCATGCCCCCGGACCCCCCTAGTTCGCGCGCCTGCAAAGCAGGCGCGCGCTTGTGGCTTCGCCACTTCGCTGATTTGCCCCCCCCCAATAAAGTAGGAACCCCCTCCCTTACAACTCATTTGGTCCGGCCCTGTGTCTGACCACCAGGTCTGAAGTGCACGAACCGAAAGTGGATGCCACCCAAACGGGAGGGAACAGATTGCGGGGTCTGATTCGTTGAAGTCACAACAAATCTCAATTCCAGCCCATCCTGTTGGCCCCCACCCGGTCGGTCACTTTCTCGTGCCCCTCGGCCCTGGGTGCAAGCAAGCAGTCACCTATTTAGGGGAGACAGACAAGCCAATAGGCAGATCACCAGTACGATTGGAGGGCAGAGGTAAAGGGAAGGTGTGTGTGTGTGTGTGTGTGTGTGTGAGGAGGGGAGTTTCTCGCCAACAGGAGCAGCCAACGGATTCGCCAGATGGAACCGAGTTCCGAATTGTCCCGGTCAGACGGGACGGGGTAGATTCTCCTCACACACTACCTCCGTCCTGCCACCTTCTGTTCATGGTGTGTCTGGGTACACTGTGGCGGTGAAAGAATGCCGGGGTGAGATGTGACTTGTAGAAAAATATGACATGAGTGTCAGTGCATGATGTCAGTATGAGCAAGGTATGTAAACAGACGGGTGTTCAGTACTTATCACATTCTCTGCCACTTCGTACACGATGCAGTTCAAGAATTATTTAAAGGAAAGGGATCACGTTCGAATATTCAGCTCTTCGTAGAGTACAACACACATGGCAGACAGCTAGACAATGAGAACCATATGTTTGTACGATGAGCATCTCATGAACAGATTACCACGGTAAATCAAAGTAAAGTACATGTGTTGTGTTGTCTTAGAACAATGAAGCATCACGAGGACACCTCCCCAGCGTTCCTCATTTTCCACTAGACCAGAAGCCAACGATGACTTCAACTGGTCCTGCCCACACCCGTACACAGTGGCGAACACTCAACATTTTCTTGAAGAGAATCAACAAGCACAACGTACCACAGAAGAGACCCCCCTCTCCCTCTCTCTCTCTCGCTCACTCTATCTCTCTCTTCCTCTCTGTCTCTCTCTTTCTGACTCTCTCTCTCTCTCTCTCCCTCCCTCCCCCCACCCCCTCTCCCTACAACATTCTTGTGTCTAGCGTGATTGTACTGGAGGGTAAGACTTCAAAGAGCGGGTGGAGTCGGTGTGGGAATACATGGATACTCCAACCTGTATCTATACCCCGTGGAGTGAGTGAGGTAAAAATGTACTACCTGCACACTCGCACACCTCGGGGGAAGAACAATAGATGCCGACACAAGAGAGGTGTATGGGAGAGTCCAACACCTGTTACACTGTGCTGTACTGTGAGGTGAGAGGAACAGGCTGTGCAGTATCCCATCCTATCAATCTCCTCGTCAAGTCTTTGTCTTCAAGCACAGTGTTTATACCACCGGAAATTGGGTTTGAAGGAGTTACAGCGAAAGCAGAACTAACGGTGCACATGTGAGCAAACATATACGTACGCTGCAATTCCATATAATTATATACATATTGTTCGTCATTGTATTTTTCAGTTCACTGCCAATCAAGTTATGTCCCCTTGCCCATTCCTCCTTTGACTGTTTTCAAAGCGTTTGTATCGTGTCTGTTTCCGGACCCCAAGCTTCAACTGGCGTTCGTTTCACAGACCGACCTGTCGCTTCTAGCAATAAATTAATTAACTGGCCGTGAGTGACGTACGGCTCACCCAAAATTGTTTTGTTCTCTCGCAAAATAAAAGACTGTAACACTAACATTCATCTCCGACCCCCCCCCCCCCCTCCCCACACACCCCACCCTGTCCGTGTCTTTCATTCTTCATGTCTTGTAGACACTTTCCCCAACAGAAACCCATCCCCATCCCAAACCGCCCCTGCTTACACGGCACAGACTATAGAATGGTCTAATCGAGAACAATTCATTCATCGATACATCTGGTTGCTTGCCAAACGGCTGATTTGGGTGTCATTTTTCACATCGTCATCATAGCTTCCGACTCCCATTTATCTTCTCCAAAAACAGCCCTACGAGTACGTCCAAGGTTGCCACGTTAGATTCCTTGAACAATACGTGGAGGAGGGGGGGGGAGGGGGAGGAGGGAGAGAGGAGGGAGAGAGGGGGGATGGTGGAGGGTGGCGTCCTCACAAACACCCCTTGACAACAACAAAACAAAGAAAGAACAAGAACATTGTTGACAAACACTCAGCGACAGGGATTGTGTGTCGCGCCAACACCAATCAGCTGATTCGCGGATGGCACGTGCAATTTGCAGAGCGCTGTCGCGACACTAACCCCGCCATTAATCACAGCACGCGGCCAAATGGAATCAGCGGCCAGATTTGATCGCACGGGACGGGAGGGGAGAGAACTGCGTTGCCCGCTAATCGTGTTATGTGGTGCATGTTCTGTCTCAACCACTGCCAACATGCTCAACACATTGACTAATTGTTCCGTAACTAAGGACGGGGGGAGGGGGGGTGTTGGTTTGGGGCGGTGTTGGGGTGTCACAGAGTGACAGTTAGCCTGTAGGAGTAGGACGTTGGATTCAAGCATAGCCACTTTTTTGTTTGGATCTAGATCTATACGGAATCGTCCTTGCAGTTCAATCACCACTTGATATCGCAAATAGTATGAAAACGATGGTAGGATGAGGCTGATAACGAATGAAGCATGGGGAGGGAGAGAGAGAGAGAGAGAGAGAGAGAGAGAGAGAGAGAGAGAGAGAGAGGGAAAGAGACACAGAGGGAAACAAAAAGAGG
>NC_090249.1:61954642-61964642 GCF_037325665.1 Littorina saxatilis | reverse complement strand
CCATGGCATTTCCCCCACTTCCGGTTTGAGCGTCATTTTGAAGCAGGAGGCATCGCGCTCTTCCTGCCAGCGTCTCAGACATCATTCTTTGTGAGGTCAGCACCACGACGAACGCGAGATGCCAATTGGATTCTCTTTCTTCAAAGTGCAGATAGCCATTGTTCTGATAGCACAGCGGACATGCTTTGTGTTGTGACGAAAAGAGAGCGAGACACTGAGCGGGTAAAGCCCTTGGGTGTTGAAGGCGGGTATACGACTGTTGCTATTCATGTGATATTCCCACAGCTGAGAGCTGACGCGCGGTTCGACCTTGCCCTTTATAATCCCAAGGTCATCATGCCCTTCATTTCAACATGTTGCTTTCGAACATTTCTTGTTTTAATACTTGCTTTAGATATTGGTAATAGCTTGCGTTAAACCCATCTTTTTGTTTGTTTGTAATACTTCTTTGGGTTTATTTTGCTTTGCCAAAGCTGCCAGCTTGTGATACTAACGTGTGTGTGCGTGTGTGTATGTGTGTGTGTGTGTGTGTGTGTGTGTGTGTGTGTGTGTGTGTGTGTGTGTGTGTGCACGTCTGACTGAGTATGTGTACTCTAAAAACAGCACGGAATTTCAGCAGAGAACAATTACTTGTAGAAAAACAAATGTTCCTTGCATACGGAACAGATAGGCAACACACACAACTATGCTCGCGTTAGTATTCCTGGCCGTGTTTGTGTTTTAGGGGAAAAGAATGCACGCGCCAGAAATATTCCTCATTCTCACCACATCCTGAATACTACACAACACCGACAAAACAAAAGGCTGGGAGCTGTAGGGAAGGAGGGGGGGGGGGGGGGAGAGGGGGTGTTCCAAGACACATCGTAGAGCCTTGTTTCCACGGCGTGGAGAGACGGATGCGAGGGGAAGAGGTCTGATGACAGCGACGATGATTTTATAGATGCTGAGTAAACAGGCGCACGTCGGGGGAGCCTCGTGGCCCCTTACTTTATGGGGTGTGAAGGAACCGTGGCGACCTCAGCGGTCCAGGTAAGACGTGTAAATCCCGCTACTGGGTGAAGGTTCTTACCTGGCACAGGTATGTGTGTCATGGTGGTTTTTGTTTGTCTGGACTGGTACACGGTAAAAATCACAAGCTGCGGTGAAAAAACTCGCGATTTCGTTTATCTTTTATGCTTGCTTGTGTACCTCTCCGTTCTGTAGGTAGACATTATTACCTGCCATAGATCAAAGTGTGGAATGTTTCTTTTCTTGTTGTCTGTCTGCTCGAGTGCAAAATTCAGCATAAGCCTGTGATGAACACAACATTCAGCATAGGCCTGTGATGAACACAACATCCAGCATAGGCCTGTGATGAACACAACATTCAGCATAGGCCTGTGATGAACACAACATTCAGCATAAGCCTGTGATGAACACAACATTCAGCATAGGCCTGTGATGAACACAACATTCAGCATAAGCCTGTGATGAACACAACATTCAGCATAGGCCTGTGATGAACACAACATCCAGAATGTGTTCTTATATGTTTTGTTCCATTTTAATGTCCTTTTTCTACTTAGCTGAATGTACTTGCACGGCATGCACGCAACAAGCTATTTTATTTTGTCTGTCCGCACTTGCACAGAGTTGAACTCAGGCTTGCCTCGAACGCAACCTCCATTGTTCTTGTGAGATCGGGGTTAGTATTCCATTGTGTTTCGATTTACGTATAAATTATCTGCTTGTGGCATCGTAGACATAATATCGGCATAGGCCAAGGGTATACTAAATTTAAACAAACAAGAACGTGAGATGATCCTGGGATCTGAAACTATCCATGATGAGAACACGAACAAAATTCAGACAGGCACGCGATCAGAACAAGGGTGCGTGCCATGATTACAATAATGTGTTTTGAAACCAACACGACTTTAATCACGAAACAAATTGAAAGCGATCCTGGCGGCAGTGGGCTGTCACTTGACAAGCAAACACCAGACGGCCGTCGGGAAATGAAGGCTCCCCCTCCATTGTACAACAAGATGGCCGCTTGTCATCAACACTGATTAAAAGGGGAAGCAACTTCCTTTTTAGCTCTCGCGCCAAGATCCATAACTCTTCACCCGGTAACATGGCTACCGGAAGTGACGCGTCATGTTACATCAACAGCCAACGCGAGTCGCTTCCCCTGGTGGCAGATCGATGTGACGGACACCGTGTTCACCAAGCTCTTTGGTCTAGCTTTTTGTTGTTGAAAAGGGGAGTAACACTGCACATCCTCCACATTCAGACAAATAGGTAAAATGGTTGATTTCACCGCTACCTGGCGGGCAGTTTGTATCTTGTCTGCGTATTTTGCATACATATCGCAACTCTGAGATACGGACGGCTGATAGTTAAACAAGTTACTGACTGACGGTTTTACTGACTCGCTCTCTCACTTTCATGAGGGGGCTATTTGAGCCTCTGCTGGCTTTAAAACTGATAACAGCAAACAAACAACAACAAATGGGGGGAGGGGGGAGGGGGAGGGGGGGGGGAGAGATTGCACAAAATCAAAAACCTCTATACTTGAAGATGTTTGGTTGTAGCACTCTTGCTAGGGGGTCTACAAAAACAAGTGGTAAACACATTTCAAGAAGGGATTTTAGAAGCTGCTATAAGCTTTAACAAAATATTAAAATTGGAGATGAACAAAAGTAAAAAATCTTGTAAACTTGAAGGTATTTGTAACTAACCAGCTGAAAGTGAATTTGTAGCAATTCAAGAGTTGCTATTTAGACGAGGAACCAAATCGGAAAAAGACGCTTAGTTAAGGAGTTTAAGGCACGGGAGGTACTCCCGAGCAAATTCGGTTTCATTTGACAGACAAATGCATATTGTCTCTGAAACAACTTTTCTTGGTACCCAAAAGTGGCAGCAGCTATACGCAATTTTCAGGCAAAGTGGCCCAGTTTTTTTGAAAAAATGCACTTCAGAAAAAAACACTTTGTTGCAAAAATCGGTAATATCAGCTTAACCGCAGGCAGCAGAGTAACTATTTTTGAGTGAACTATCAAGTAATTGGAAGGTGTTAAACAGCAAGTAAAAAGATTGTTTGCGTGCAACACATAGCGGCACCAGGAGGCCTTGCATTTCAGAAATTGTGTTACGTCACGTCATTTTCATTTTTCTGGATAATGTCAAATCTCATAAAAGACGTTTTGTAAGCCACAATCTAATGAAATACATATCAGAGGGAAGTGCATTCATTGGGCTTTTACTTGCAAGTACCTCTGATGAGATAGCTTATAAACACTAAGTGTGAGAGTTCATTACCGAAGCACACCCCCTGATTTTGTAAGTCAAAGTTATGTCATAAAAGGCTTTTGAGGGGCACTATGACAGGTAAGGGTGGAGGGTGATGGACTTAACATGCACGTTAATACATAGAAAAATGCCTGCTCTAAGCGTAGGTGCAAAATATATAAAGATACATGTGAAGAAATGTATGCGCGAGACGATAACTGTGTGCTGAGTCTCATTTAGTGAAACAACGCCTTTAATTGCTTTTCTTTACATTTTCAGGCAATGCTGGTTTTCATGAGTCGCATTTGAACCTTAAAAATGCCCGTCAATATAAAGTAAGAAGATAGAATGTAACTGTGATTGATAATGTGCACCATTTTTATTGAACATTCACTGAAAAAATCGGGTGCATACCGTTTGTGGCGGTTTTACGTTTCACTGAAGGAAAAACGGAATTTAGCGTGTTATACAAAACTCTCTGGGTAACATGATTTACATAGAATAAAGAAGTACAATTTATGCCATATAGTTACTGAATGTAGGTTGAGCTTGCGGAATATTGGATAACTAAATTCTACATCTCTGTGGTTCAACCCCCAAGTTCGGCGCGGGATGTGTGTCCCAGAGTCAAGTTTGTGCAGACTCTCCTCGGTGTCCGAACACCCCCATGTGCACGCATGCGCACGATAAAGATCCCAGGGTCACAGCGAAAGACTCAGGCCTTGGAAACACGAATACATGCATGCAAAAATATGAAGCCCGGGTGTCCGTTCGGCCAACAGCCAATAAAGTAACCATTTCAGAACTGACCCAAGACGACCCAACCCGGTCCCTAGCCCATTTCAGGTCTATTCTAGCAGCCGGCAGCCAGCTGTCTACATCCCCCCCCCCCCCCCCCGCATTTTTATTTGTTATTTTTTCATACAAAGCTGGGTTTTCCCGGGTAACATGCCCCTAATGGCCTTGCCGTGAGGGCGTAAAACTTACATTTTCTCTAGAGTTTTCAAATAGATAGCAACTAAGATGCCACATTCGCCAGAATGACATGACGTTGCTGCTCCCTACGATGTATTATGTCTCCACACAAAGTGTTCAACATTTGTTACAGAAATGTGTTCAAACGTGGAACACTTCTGTTGAGAGTGTTTATTCACATGCTATTTTATTTACTCGTCCACTCATTTAAAGCGGCTTCCCGGTCGCTTTTCTCACGGAAGGTCCTCTTTCCTCGCTAAGCTGTCAATCAAAAAAGGGAGGCTATTTCAGCGAGAGAGATGACGAGGTCTGAGCGGTTTTTGATGGAGTTGAGATCATGGCCAGATCGATACATCGCGTTAACCGGATCAATTCCAGCCAGGCAGAACGGGCATAAGGTCACCATGGATTCGGCCTTTCATCATGGATTCGGCCCCTCACCATGGACTTGGCCCCTCGTGGGTCCTCGATACTTCACGAGCAAACTGCACTCCAAGTTTCCTTCTTCTTCTTCTTCTTCTTCTTCTTCTTCTTCTTCTTCTTCTTCTTCTTCTTCTTCTTCTTCTTCTTCTTCTTCTTCTTCTTCTTCTTCTTCTTCTTCTTCTTCTTCTTCTTCAAAAGTGTGAGGAAATCCCTATACAGGGCAACTATCTTCAATTCGGTTGGTGCGCCTAATTTCCCCAGAGTGAAAGATAAAGTGGATAGTGTACCTATGAACATAAAACAGGGGTGGGTTGGTAGGCAAGCTATTGCTTTTCACGATTTTGCCGTGGCGCCCAATTTCAGGCCCTGGGCTGAAGGGCTAGCCAAGCAACCAGTGCTACCTAGCGCTGCAACTGGGCCCCGACGAAACAATACAAACAGGACGAGCAATATGGAACAATATTATGGAACAAGAGCCTAGCTCCTCGCCCAGTCCGCTGTCGATTCAAGAAGAGAGAACTGTCCAGTGCCACACTCGCTGTGATAACTCAGTGATTTTCAGCCAAGCAGAAACGGCAAAAACTCAGCTTCCATTTGGCTAAATTGAGTTCATAAGCAAACTGCACTCAACTCAGTGTTTTGAGCCTCGCTAGCTCGAAGATCGAGCAGGCTGATGCTGGAAAAGGGGATTACATGTCCTTCGATGCCACACTTGGCTATAATTCTATAATTTTGATCCATGTACAACGGGCCTAATAACAAAATTACATTGAGCTAAGAAAACCTGCACTCAACTTTTCTGGGCGTCTCTCCTGGCCAGTGGCGGAGAAAGGGACTACACGAGACTATGTCACAAACACCGGGTTAACTTTACGATTTTCAACACGCAGAACGGGCAGAAAGCTCACATTCGGCTCAAAGTGGTTCGTCATATTTCTTTTAAATGGAAACAGCTTATCATCAAATATGTCGTGGTATTAATAATCAAATATTATTGATGTTTAATATAATGGAGTCTGGAGAAATGTTGAATATTTATCTTCTTTATTCCTTCAGGAGATCTCTTTCCTTGGAGCTAAAATTGTGTTAAACATTAACGAGAGATTATTAGCAAAAGGCCCTGGCTGTGTGGAGGTTGAAAGCCGGAAGGCAGTCTACAGAAACAGTGGACCAATTCTGTTATAATATTCCAACAGCAGCTAGAGCTTTCCTGTACAAAAACACCTCACTGGTTCCAGCAAAGTGCATGTCTCAACCACCACCACCCCCCCACCCCTCCCCCCACCCCTCATGCCTCCTGCCCATGTCGTGTTTATCCATTCGTGATAGCAGCTCCCCCAACATTGAGCGATGCAGCGCCCTTCAAACGACGAGGAAACATGGCGTTCATTGCAAGGGGGGCAACTCTTACACAACGCTCCAGTAGCGCCCCTTCATGTCGAGTGAGGCCAGTCAAGCGTGAAAGATGCTGCAGACACTTCCGTGCGTTTTCACGCCTGGCTGACGGCGGGCCCATCTTTCAACGTTTCCTTCTGACATACGGGCACTTGGCGCCGTGTTCCGGTAACGCTTCCCTTCGCGGTTCTGGGGCTTACTGCTACAACAACAACCACATCAGGATGGACATAAGAAACACGAGACAGAAATAAACAAAACAGAAGAACAAGAACGAGGACGAGGACGACGAGGAGGAGGAGAATATGGCGATATCAGCAATAATAATGTTGCACTAATGGCATTCGTGAAAGCGACGGTGTTTAGGGAAATAACGATGCTGAAGATGATGATAATGAAAATGACGACGATAATGATGATGATGAAAATGACAATGCTGACGACAATGATGCTGATGACAACGACGACGATGATGATGATGATGGTGGTGATGATGATGATGATAATGATGATAAGTTATGTCAAAAATTCAACGAATGATATGAATGCGTGTGGTATTATGGACAGGTTGTTACGGCCTGCACGTGCCACAGTTGGGGTCAACTCAGTCAAGGTCAATCTGTCCTCACTTCTCACCTCAGTTGCTATGGTTGACGTTGCTATGGTTGACGTTGCTATGGTTGACGTTGCTATGGTTGACGTTGCTATGGTTGACGTTGCTATGGTTGACGTTGCTATGGTTGTCGTTGCTATGGTTGACGTTGCTATGGTTGACGTTGCTATGGTTGACGTTGCTATGGTTGACGTTGCTATGGTTGACGTTGCTATGGTTGACGTTGCTATGGTTGACGTTGCTATGGTTGACGTTGCTATGGTTGACGTTGCTATGGTTGACGTTGCTATGGTTGACGTTGCTATGGTTGACGTTGCTATGGTTGACGTTGCTATGGTTGACGTTGCTATGGTTGACGTTGCTATGGTTGACGTTGCTATGGTTGACGTTGCTATGGTTGACGTTGCTATGGTTGACGTTGCTATGGTTGACGTTGCTATGGTTGACGTTGCTATGGTTGACGTTGCTATGGTTGACGTTGCTATGGTTGACGTTGCTATGGTTGACGTTGCTATGGTTGACGTTGCTATGGTTGACGTTGCCCTGTTGGTCTCTCAAGCCACTGTCTTCACGATGGTGTTGTTGATGTTCGTTTCGTTTTCGACTTCAATGTCTTTGCTTGTGACTTTCCACAAATGTTACGAGCTTCTATGAGATGAATAACACATTGTAATACATAATAATGTATTGCTTACTGCTGTGAACTTGTCTGTATTCAGTAACTAATATTAATATCAGTTGTCTACAGAGAGAAAGAGAGAGAGAGAGAGAGAGAGAGAGAGAGAGAGAGAGAGAGAGAGACAGACAGACAGACAGACAGACAGACAGACAGACAGATAATAGACATACGGACGGAGAAAGATATCAAGACAGAGAGAGGTAGTCGGTCAGTGAACCATATCACTCAACCAACCACACATCAGAAACGCAACCCATTTCGCTCTAACAATGTTTGCAGAAGCGGGGGAGGATGTAGCTGGCAAAAGGAATAAACACGGGCCCACAACAGGCAGATCAAACCCTCGCGCCACCGATCACAATTCACAAAGAGTGCAAGCCCACAACACGCGGCTCGCAGCGAAACAAGATGCATGCACTCAGGCAAAGAAAATAAACGCTTGTCTCTCGGTTGTCTGCGGAAATGGAAGGGGGGGGGGGCAGTGTGGGGCTCAACTGTCACTCAACTCATTAACCCCCCCGTGACAGGGTCAACGTTGCAGATTTTACGTCATTTCTGTACTTGACGAGGCTTCCAGGGGAAGACAACTACGGCTTCATAAAAATGGGATATCTCTTTGAACTCCCATGCAATAATTAAAATATCTGCATCTTGGGAAGACAAGCAGGTGACCTTCCAGCGAACAGTACCATGTTTGGTTATTTCCTCGCACTATGACAAATTGATGTTTTACATGAAACTTAGATTGCTTTTACTCAATGTTTGTTCGCGTGGTGTGCAACGGAACTGCATGGACAATTGTCGGTTTTTAAAAAAGGTTTTTTAAACTTGTTGTTACGCAGTGACAATGATTGTTTTCTTGCTGGTGGAAGCAGGAGCCAAAACATCCGTTATATCTCATATGCTACTCTCCTCACAAAACGCACACACCGATCACACACTATCATAATGATACCAGTCCAGCAATGCCTACCTGTACCCAAAGTTGTACGACGGCGAGCCCATCAGCCTCATTAACCTTGGTGCCAGGTGAGGGGGGCTGGGGTGTGGAGGGAGCAGTGTTAGCACGGCACAGGTGAACATCTCAACACAAACAAACCCCACCCACAGCACTGAGCGCGTCTAAAGCCACCGTGACCTCTGACCGGAGGGCTAGTAAGCCAGAAGCCGTAAGTTGTAGTGTATGAACCATCAACACCGCACCTCGCCCACGAATTCCATGGTGTTACACTTAATCGTTGGAATCAATAAAACAAGAATGGTTAGTTATTCGAACATGTAATTTATGACAAAACAAAACATTGCCTTCACATGTTTTGTCACATAAATTACACGTTCCAATTATAACTTACAGTGTTTGTACTTTTTATTCTCAATTTTGGAACGCTGGCAGTCTATCTGTTTTTGGTTTGTTGTACCAAAGATACCCTACGCTCGTGGTTTGTTGTACCAAAGATACCCTACGCTCGTGGTTTGTTGTACCAAAGATACCCTACGCTCGTGGTTTGTTGTACCAAAGATACCCTACGCTCGTGGTTTGTTGTACCAAAGATACCCTACGCTCGTGGTTTGTTGTACCAAAGATACCCTACGCTCGTGGTTTGTTGTACCAAAGATACCCTACGCTCGGAGATTGTTGTACCAAAGATACCCTACGCTCGTGGTTTGTTGTACCAAAGATACCCTACGCTCGTGGATTGTTGTACCAAAGATACCCTACGCTCGTGGTTTGTTGTACCAAAGATACCCTACGCTCGTGGTTTGTTGTACCAAAGATACCCTACGCTCGTGGTTTGTTGTACCAAAGATATCCTACGCTCGTGGTTTGTTGTACCAAAGATACCCTACGCTCGTGGTTTGTTGTACCAAAGATACCCTACGCTCGTGGTTTGTTGTACCAAAGATACCCTACGCTCGTGGTTTGTTGTACCAAAGATACCCTACGCTCGTGGTTTGTTGTACCAAAGATACCCTACGCTCGTGGTTTGTTGTACCAAAGATACCCTACGCTCGTGGTTTGTTGTACCAAAGATACCCTACGCTCGAGGTTTCGCCAACACTGAGCAAAATCAGCTTGTGGACAAACCAAAGGACCAGGGCCAGCGGATGGCATCACACGTAGACGAAAGTCAGAATCGCGTTGGTTTATATGACTGAATTCAACATGAAGAGCTATCCCAAGACTACAACAGTGAGTCATCATACTGATAGGGATCTATGGTGCGCCAAATTGATATTACTATCGTTAACTGTTATATAGGGTTTTGAAACTATCGTTAACTGTTATACAGAGTTTTGAAACTATCGTTAACTGTTATGTAGAGTTTCGAAACTATCGTTATCTGTTATATAGAGTTTCAGAAACTCTATATAACAGCTAACGATAGTTTTATCAAAACGGCGCGTCGGTATCGTTCCCAAAACGGGAAAACCCTGAAATGCCATTGCAACACTGTCTTTTTGCTACGAAATGTACATTTTAACTAGAAACACAATTGAAAAAAACTACAAAATTAGTTATTGACCGTTCTTCTGTTGTCGTCTTCTCAAATCATTGTTGAGTTTGTTTAATATTAGCTTTATCATATCATTTGTACTTTCGGCCGTACCGTTTTCCACGTGTGCGGTTTGAAGACGGGTAG
>NC_090249.1:61934642-61947142 GCF_037325665.1 Littorina saxatilis | reverse complement strand
TGACTCATGAGCCGCGGCACTGACTCACTCACTCCAGGGCCGAGGTCCACGAGAAACATACCAACCGGTTAAGAGCCAGACGCGGAGTTTGATTGGTTGAAATTTAGATGCGTTGTGATTTTAACGAATCAGAACACGCGGTTTGTTTTCTCCCGTTTGGGTGGGACCCTTTTTCGGGTCGTGCACATCACCCCAGGACTCCGGGTGACACGACACAAGTCCTGTCAACTCTCACTCCATCTTTGTGTGACGGCAACAGACGGTGGCATTTCACGGTCCGGTGCCGGAAAAGTCTGGCAGGGGGCTGCTCAGTGAAGCGAGGAAAGGTCAACCATGTGCACACTCTCAACAGAAGTGTTCCAATTTTGAACTCATCTTTGTAACAAGTTTTAAACACTTTATGACATAGTACACAGTTCTACTAACTAAAGAGACACACACACAATAAACACATAGCCTTCACAAGTGTTCATTTAAACACAAGTAAACACTACGTGTGCTACTATTGCCAGTAGAAATAATTATGTACTATGTCGACACATGTTCAAAGCTTGTAACAGAAATGTGATCAAAAGTGGAACACTTCTGTTTGGAGTATAACCAGATGTTATAATTCTTATCTTTATAAATAAATATATATACTGACAGAAACTACATGCCTTGCCGTAGTGAGCACTAGGAGGAACGAAACATGCCAAGACGACGACACACAGACAGACACACTGACAGACACACTGACAGACACACTGACAGACACACTGACAGACACACTGACAGTCACACTGACAGACACACTGACAGACACACTGACAGACACACTGACAGTCACACTGACAGACACACTGACAGACACACTGACAGACACACTGACAGACACACTGACAGACACACTGACAGTCACACTGACAGACACACTGACAGACACACTGACAGACACACTGACAGACACACTGACAGACACACTGACAGTCACACTGACAGACACACTGACAGACACACTGACAGACACACTGACAGTCACACTGACAGACACACTGACAGACACACTGACAGACACACTGACAGACACACTGACAGACACACTGACAGACACACTGACAGACACACTGACAGACACACAGTCAGACACACAGACAGACACACTGACAGACACACTGACAGACACACTGACAGACACACTGACAGTCACACTGACAGACACACTGACAGACACACAGACAGTCACACTGACAGACACACTGACAGACACACTGACAGACACACAGACAGTCACACTGACAGTCACACTGACAGACACACAGACAGTCACACTGACAGACACACTGACAGTCACACTGACAGACACACTGACAGACACACAGACAGTCACACTGACAGTCACACTGACAGACACACAGACAGTCACACTGACAGACACACTGACAGTCACACTGACAGACACACTGACAGACACTAGTGAGAGCAGGAAAGACTTCCGATCCTTATCAGCCTGAAGACGATCAGCTGACGGCAGAGAGAGATAGGCGAGAGAGAGATAGGTGAGAGAGAGACAGGTGAGAGAGACAGGTGAGAGAGACAGGTGAGAGAGACAGGTGAGAGTGATTTGGCTGATCAAGGCGAACCTTGCTCCGTTGTGACAGACCCGCCAAGCTCCTTCCTCCATCACGCCACCTAGCGCCGCTCCCCTCTCACAGCAGGGGAGAGACCTCGCAGAGAGAACTCAATCAACGTCACGATAGCTCAGCGGGGCGCTTCATCCAACCAGCCTCAGAATAAACCCCGACCGACCTTGGGGCCAGCATACTTCAGGAAGGAATAGAGAAATATGTCTCCATTCAGGAAAAAAAAGACAGGAAAATCGGTTCAGGCAATCATTGATCGATTTTGAGAAAAAAAAGTAAAGTGTAGGGGAACTTGTCTTAGAGAGGTGACGTCCTCTCTCGACACAAAGCGTTCACTTCAAGAGTTTATGGGGATTTCCACAATTACCGCCCCCCTCCCCCCTCGCCGTTTTTTTAGCAGGAACTTTGCTCTGTGTTACCATACCGTTTTCCTTCCAATAGTTCACCGTTCTACAGTGTCTCTCTTCTATTCCTTCTGTACGTCTGTTTGGCTGTACGTCTGTTTGGCTGTACGCGCAACAAATTGTCTGTATCACTGAGTATTACTGCCTGACTCTCTCACTGTTGAATGAACCAAGGACTGAAGCAGGGATAATCGAACATGAAGCTTTAATGTCTTCTCAGCAAAGATGTTTAGGAGGCATTTACACAGGGTGAACACAGCCAATCTGTCTGTCTGTCTGTCTGTCTGTCTGCCTGCCTGCCTGTCTGTCTGTCTGTCTGTCTGTCTGCCTGCCTGCCTGTCTGTCTGTCTCTGTCTCTCTCTGGTCTTCAAACTTTCGTTTCCAATCTCTGCCCCATCTTGGTCTTTATCTTTTCCTCTTGACCCATCCCCACGCACACCCCACCCATCCCCCTCTCAGCCCGTTGATTCCCCTCTCAGCCCGTTGATTCCCCGCTCAGCCCGTTGATTCCCCTCTCAGCCCGTTGATTCCCCTCTCAGCCCGTTGATTCCCTCTCAGCCCGTTGATTCCCCTCTTAGCCCGTTGATTCCCCTCTTAGTCTGTTGATTCCCCTCTCAGCCCGTTGATTCCCCTCTCAGCACGTTGATTCCCCTCTTAGCCTGTTGATTCCCCTCTTAGCCCTTTGATTCCCCTAGCCAGTTGATTCCCCTCTCAGCCCGTCGATTCCCCTCTTAGCCCATTGATTCCCTTCTTAGCGCGTTGATTCCCCTCTTAGCCCGTTGATTCCCCTCTCAGCCCGTTGGTTCCCCTCTCAGCCCGTTGATTCCCTTCTTATTCCGTTGATTCCCCTCTTAGCCCGTTGATTCCCCTCTTAGCCCGTTGGTTCCCCTCTTAGCGCGTTGATTCCCCTCTTAGCGCGTTGATTCCCCTCTTAGCCCGTTGATTCCCCTCTTAGCGCGTTGATTCCCCTCTTAGCCCGTTGATTCCCCTCTTAGCCCGTTGATTCCCCTCTCAGCGCGTTGATTCCCCTCTCAGCGCGTTGATTCCCCTCTCAGCCCGTTGATTCCCCTCTCAGCCCGTTGGTTCCCCTCTCAGCCCGTTGGTTCCCCTCTTAGCCCGTTGATTCCCCTCTTAGCCCGTTGATTCCCCTCGTAGCCCGTTGATTCCCCTCTCAGCGCGTTGATTCCCCTCTCAGCGCGTTGATTCCCCTCTCAGCCCGTTGATTCCCCTCTCAGCCCGTTGGTTCCCCTCTTAGCCCGTTGATTCCCCTCTTAGCCCGTTGATTCCCCTCTTAGCCCGTTGATTCCTCGTACCGCCCCCCTGAGATCGTCAAGTGGCTGCAACAAGATGTCCCCTCCAGCCTTGGTCCTCATCAATATCTCTCCCCTCATCTTCACCTGCACCTGCACGTCGTTTACTTCTTAACCCCCCCCCCCCCCTTCCACGTCTCCTTGCTTCCAGCCCTACCTCCCCGCCTCCTCCTCCCTCCCCTCCCATCTTTACCTGCCCCGCATGCAGCAATGAACTGTGGTGTGTCTCAAGAGACTGGTCTGGCACGACCAAGGAGCTAGGGAGAGTAGGAGTTGAGAGAGAATCAAGCACCTGCCGCACATTTTGCTAATCATCATGAAACTGCCCATCCCTGGTCGTTAGTCTCAAGAACTAAGTCAAGGACTCAGAGGGGAGTTGTCAAAGTTTTGAAGGATAAAGACGCGGTAAGTGGAGGTTAAATTAAGACACACTTTCTCCGACGTCCCAAAGACCAATGGGCGCAACAACAGCCAGATGAGGTATCCTCCGCATTGTACCTAGTTTAAGTCTGTTGGAGTTTCACAGTATCTAGTTCCCATTATTGTTTTTAGGAAATGAGTTTGTCTTTCCGCTGGCGTCGGAGCCAATAACTAATGACTCTTTCTAAACGGCTTTTTAAAGAGAGCTTTGCCAAACACCGCTTCTTACAATGTCTATAGTACGAACAACCATGCAGCCTTAATTAACTCAGTCGGTGATTACGCAGGCAAGCAAACAGATATAGACAGGCAGAAAGACAGATATAGACTCAACCAGTCAGACAAACACACGGACATGTAGAGAGAGAGAGAGAGAGAGAGAGAGAGAGAGAGAGAGAGAGAGAGAGAGAGAGACAGACAGACAGACAGACAGACAGACAGACAGACAGACAGAGATGGGCAGGAAAGCAGAAGGATCTATTATTTTGTAAACCCGATTTTCCACACTCAAGTGTTTCCCAGGCTTCACCCAGCTCTCTAGCGTGTCGAGGACACCATGACCCAGTGATGCCGTCACAGATGAGAAAAGAGGGGAGACAATAGCGCCGGTGATTACACGCGGCAGGACCGGGTAATGTGAGAGGTAGCGCCATGACATTGGCTGGCGCCGTCTTCAATCACTGCCTGGGACCACTTGACACTCTGCAGAATGCATGCCCACACTTTGAAGCCCTCCACCCCACTTCTATGCAACCCCCCTGAACCCCCCCCCCCCCCCCAGCCCCTGGAACCTAATCACAACCAGCACACAACTTCACAAACGCTTATTATGTATGACCACTGTTGTGACATCCTGGGACCCCCCTACCACCAATCGATCACACCGTCAACCCATACATATAATCATTCTTCGCCCCCCCCCCCCCCCCCCATCCCCCCTCCTTACCACCACCAATCCCCTCGTGTACCGTCGTGCACCTCCTCTCCCCGACCTACCCAGACACCCGGATGTACGTACGCCGTTGTGTGAGTGAACAACACAAAGCAACATGTCTCGAACCTCACACGTGAACTTGCCTTATTCGGAAAGATGGAAGACAGTAGGGAGATTTAATAAACGAAACGTCGGGACGTTTCGTTTTGAAGTTGTGGTAAACGTCATCATTTCGGGGGTCTCTCGCTGGAAAGGTGAAGGTCAACTGAAACGGAACGTGGAACGTCAAAACGCAGTCACGTTTTCCACCCCCAAAAAACGAACAATATTTCGTCAACTTTTGTGAGTATTTTTGCACACTAACAGTTTTATTTGTTGGCCATTTTATGCATTGCTAGATTCATCAACCCTTTCACAGTCTTTCAGCGCTGAGAATGTGTTCATTGGAGGTAGACAACTGTTGTGAACTGAAATATTTTGAAGGGTGCTGATCCTGGTACATTTATCCAACTTCATGGTGAAGAAAGCAAATGGCGAAGCAGAAGTAGGTCATCGCATCGAATTTTTATTCTGGCTTCGTATGTGATTTTGTATAAACAAAGTCTGTGTGATTTATTTGGACTGAAAATAATCAAAGTATGCCCGATTCTGGACCACCTCCTAGGGTTTTTTTTTTTCCATTCTGATCGAGGACAGACGTGATAATTTCACTTGAAGATTTATCGCCCTTCCTTCATTCCGAAACGAAACGTGAATACATCTAAATCTTGTTTGCGGCCTATGCCGTCTCGTTTCACGTTCCGTTTCGCGGGGTGACTCATTCACCTAACGAAACGAGCTGCAAAACGAAACGTGCTGTCCTTTGAATCTCCCTACTATAGTTGCGAAACACAATGCACACACGAAACATTAATGACACACAGACTCATTCCCTAGCTGCATCCACTCCTGTCCCAGTGTCACATGCGCCTATCGGCAGGACATCAGCCGGGCTTCTGCCAAAATAAACTCCAGGCTCAATGCTTTCCCACCAATACATAGAGCTATTTAGAGCGAAAAAAAAAGCATATGAAGTTCGTGTAAATGAAGCAGATTTGTGATGACATTCGATAGGCGTTATCCAAAAGTTCGATTTATTCGAAAATTCACTGAGTGGTTACGTCCCTTGAAAGAACACTGAGAAAGATTTTGCGATGAAGCCAATTTTTAAGTCAAAATAACACTTTTCATCACGAATTAGACTCCATGAGTGGAATACGGGCTCCAAACGGCTTCGATGAGCACATATTTGGAGGTGAGGGGGGATTTTGTCAGATAAACAAGGCCGTCTGACGTCCTGCCTCTAGCCGCATGTTCCAGAGTGCATCTCACAGCTGACGAGCAGCAGACAATGGGAGCATGGGTCAATCGGTCAGTGTCGCGCCGCCAGTCTATCGGGTAGAGACGACACGGCGCCAGGCAGAGGCGATCAGTCACAGGCAGGGGTTGGGGGGGGGGATGGGGGTGAATGGGGGGATATGGGGTACAGAGTCGTGTTATGTCATGCTGGCTGTCATGCTGCTAACAACGTTATGACGGATGGCAGGGGACTGCACTCTGTCACATAGCGTCATGCAACGGGACACAATTCGTTGCAATGAGAGAGATGTTTTCGGTTCAATGTACGGCCACATAATAGTAAAACTATCAAAACTATACAACTGTCTTCCAAACAAGCTTTAAGCAATAATGAAATACACACACACACACACACAGACAAACATAGTCGCACGCTGGCAAATAAAGATAAAATAGTAAGACGGCCGGTAGACTAACGGACAGGCAGACATGGGCAGCCATGCAGGCAGCAGCAGATTAAGTACAACACACACACACACACACAGACACTCACAGTTACACACACACACACACACACACACACACACACACACAGACACTCACAGGCACACACACACACACACACACACTCTTTCCACTCTCTCATTAGCCTAACTCTCTTCCCTCTCTCTCTCTCTCTCTCTCTCTCTCTCTCTCTCTCTCTCTCTCTCTCTCCCTCCCTCTCAAACTACCTGTTTCCTGACAGACATAAAATATTGCCGGCCTCACACCTTGACGTGGTAAGGGCGGTGTCGTATTGCCAGGTAAAATGAAAATAGAAGACTGTGATTTCAATCAATCACCTCTCATTGTTTGTTATGACAATGCTCGCGCACACTCTGGGCTTGCCGCTCCACGCAACACAGACTTCACTGACGTTGAAATCCTGAAAGATGAAGTGTGGGGGCTGCTTTGGCGCGGGGAAGGGGGGGGGGGGGTGGATAGAGGGGTGGGGTGGGCAGGAGGTAGGAGGAAAAAGACAAAGGTAGAGGGGGGGGGGGGGGGCGGGGGCGGGGATAGAGAAACACAAAGACACTGCGTTTACGTTCATTGTCTTAGGGTTAACCGAGACAAAAGTACTAAATAATTATGTGTGGACAACAGAAGAAACAGACAGATTGGCAGACACGCATACAGACAGACAACCAGACAGTCAGATTATGACAGATAGACAGACAGAGAGCCAGACAGACAGACACTCACACAGACAGACAGACAGATAGACAGAAACTTACACAAACAGACAGACAGACAGACAGACAGACAGACAGACAGACAGACGTAACAGACAGATAGACAGACATACAGTGAATAGAGACAGACAGACAGGCAGACAGACAGACAGACAAACAAGACAAGACGAACAGACAAACAGACAAACAGACAGACAGATAGACAGACAGAATAGAGACAGACAGACAGACAGACAGACAGACAGACAGACAGAATACAGACAGACAGACAGACAGACAGACAGACAGACAGACAGACAGACAGATAGACAGACAGAGAGCCAGACAGACAGACACACACACAGACAGACAGACAGACAGACATGCAGACACAGTCAGCAGATATATTACATTTTGTACAGAAATTGTGAAAGAGTTTTCATTTACGAAAATTAAGTCTGTCCTTGTAAATAACGCTGACAAAGACACAATCCATCCCAGACATGGGCCGCCATTCTCAGACGAGAAGCGGTCTTCTAACACAAACAATTAGTACAGTTTTAAGAATTGTTTCATCGTCCAAAAAATTGCACATACGTCTTTAACTATTGCCTTTTTCGCAGAAAATAAGTAGAAATAACACCCAGAAAGTAAAGAGCTTCTAATTAACCTAAACGTTTCGGGATCGAATACACAGGTCAAAGCAAAGAGTGTAGCCCTACGGACTTTCCATAGGGCTACACTCTTTGGTCAAAGCATCCTTCCCGACACGTTCCCCCTTCCATCTTCAAAAGAAAGAAAAATGTGCAGAAGGTAAAAATCAAGAGTTCAACCTCTTGCAGCAGACAAGGCCCCTGCCTAACAAGACGCGGTTGGGGGGGGTGGGGCGAGGGGGTGCTTTTTGCTCCCAGGTAGGTGCCCTAGCATTGACAGGCAGCGAAAATTGGGCAGAAAATTGCAGCAGAAAGAGAGTTCCTGGCCCCTCCAGCTGGGAGGGAGACCTGAGTGAGCTAACACAGATAGCACGGAAGCCACCACGGAGGTGGAAGGGGGTGTTGGTTTGGGGTGGGCGAGGGAGGGAATTCACTTTTCTGCTGCAGTGCACTCTGGGTAAGCAGATCCGGTGCGCGTGCCTGTCTCCATGGCGAGGGGCATGTGTTTACTTGTCCACTTCTCTCGCCTGATTGTGCATTCCCCGCTTACAGTCTCTCATTGAGAAAGTACGCAGACAAGAAAATAGGAGAAGTAAAAATAAAATAAATAAATTCAAGAACAAAATCCGCTGAGATACAGTTTTTTATTTTTTTTTTAATCTTTCATACAAGGCCCAAACGCGTTGGTAGCTACTCTCCATAACACATGGATTCAGGTAGGGAGATTCCCAAGGTGATAAATTTATGCAAGCACGGCAATTAAAGAAAAAGAAGTCGAGAGCAAAAGTTACACACATTGCATATCTAATGAGCACACAATGCAAATGAACACCTTGGAGGTTCCACGTGCAGAATAAGGGGGATTACGTTATATCTAGGTTCCACGTGGAAAATAAGGGGGATTACCCAACTATGGGTTAAATAGCCGGGCAGGACAGGCTCGTCAACCCTGGAAAGCAGCTGTCCTAGGAGAAGATCACTCCAAAATTAAAACGAGGGCAGAGGAGGCTCACTATCCCTGCAAGGAAACTTCTCTAGGAGAAGGACCACTCCAAATTTAAACCCACGTAGTCCCCCGAAGACGGAAGACATCGGCCATTAGGCGGGGAGCAGACCGGATGTCTACGCTTACTACGACAAATGATTGTGTCTAGGTCGAAGGGGGATTAAGTTATATCTAGGTTCCACGTGGAAAATAAGGGGGATTAAGTTATATCTAGGTTCCACGTGGAAAATAAGGGGGATTAAGTTATATCTAGGTTCCACGTGGAAAATAAGGGGGATTAAGTTATATCTAGGTTCCACGTGGAAAATAAGGGGGATTAAGTTATATCTAGGTTCCACGTGGAAAATAAGGGGGATTAAGTTATATCTAGGTTCCACGTGGAAAATAAGGGGGATTAAGTTATATCTAGGTTCCACGTGGAAAATAAGGGGGATTAAGTTATATCTAGGTTCCACGTGGAAAATAAGGGGGATTAAGTTATATCTAGGTTCCACGTGGAAAATAAGGGGGATTAAGTTATATCTAGGTTCCACGTGGAAAATAAGGGGGATTAAGTTATATCTAGGTTCCACGTGGAGAATAAGGGGGATTAAGTTATATCTAGGTTCCACGTGGAGAATAAGGGGGATTAAATGTGGAGAATAAGGGAGATTAAGTTATATCTAGGTTCCACGTGGAAAATAAGGGGGATTAAGTTATATCTAGGTTCCACGTGGAGAATAAGGGGGATTAAGTGTGGAAAATAAGGGGGATTAAGTTATATCTAGGTTCCACGTGGAAAATAAGGGGGATTAAGTTATATCTAGGTTCCACGTGGAGAATAAGGGGGATTAAGTTATATCTAGGTTCCACGTGGAAAATAAGGGGGATTAAGTTATATCTAGGTTCCACGTGGAGAATAAGGGGGATTACCCAACTATGGGTTAAATAGCCGGGCAGGACAGGCTCGTCAACCCTGGAAGGCAGCTGTCCTAGGAGAAGATCACTCCAAAATTAAAACGAGGGCAGAGGAGGCTCACTATCCCTGCAAGGAAACTTCTCTAGGAGAAGGACCACTCCAAATTTAAACCCACGTAGTCCCCCGAAGACGGAAGACATCGGCCATTAGGCGGGGAGCAGACCGGATGTCTACGCTTACTACGACAAATGATTGTGTCTAGGTCGAAGGGGGATTAAGTTATATCTAGGTTCCACGTGAAAAATAAGGGGGATTAAGTTATATCTAGGTTCCACGTGGAAAATAAGGGGGATTAAGTTATATCTAGGTTCCACGTGGAACATAGGGGGGATTAAGTTATATCTAGGTTCCACGTGGAAAATAAAGGGGATTAAGTTATATGTAGGTTCCACGTGGAAAATAAGGGGGATTAAGTTATATCTAGGTTCCACGTGGAGAATAAGGGGGATTAAGTTATATCTAGGTTCCACGTGGAAAATAAGGGGGATTAAGTTATATCTAGGTTCCACGTGGAGAATAAGGGGGATTAAGTTATATCTAGGTTCGGGGCGGGGATATAGCTCAGTTGGTAGCGCGCTGGATTTGTATTCAGTTGGCCGCTGTTAGCGCGAGTTCGATCCCAGGTTCGGCGGAAATTTATTTCACAGAGTCAACTTTGTGTGCAGACTCTCTTCGGTGTCCGAACCACCCCCCGTGTATACTACATTGGGTGTGCACGTTAAAGATCCCACGATTGACAAAAGGGTCTTTCCTGGCAAAATTGCTTCGGCACAGTTAATAATTGTCTACCATACCCGTGTGACTTGGAATAAGGCCGTGAAAGGTAAATATGCGCCGACATGGCTGCAATCTCCTGGCCGTATAAAATTTCATCTCACACGGCATCACTGCAGAGCGCCTAGAACTGTACCCACGGAATATGCGCGATATAAGCCTCATTGATTGATTGATTGACATAAGGGGGATTAAGTTATATCTAGGTTCCACGTGGAAAATAAGGGGGATTAAGTTATATCTAGGTTCCACGTGGAGAATAAGGGGGATTAAGTTATATATCTAGGTTCCACGTGGAAAATAAAGGGGATTAAGTTATATCTAGGTTCCACGTGGAAAATAAGGGGGATTAAGTTATATCTAGGTTCCACGTGGAAAATAAGGGGGATTAAGTTATATCTAGGTTCCACGTGGAGAATAAGGGGGATTAAGTTATATCTAGGTTCCACGTGGAAAATAAGGGGGATTAAGTTATATCTAGGTTCCACGTGGAAAATAAGGGGGATTAAGTTATATCTAGGTTCCACGTGGAGAATAAGGGGGATTAAGTTATATATCTAGGTTCCACATGGAGAATAAGGGGAATTAAGTTATATCTAGGTTCCACGTGGAGAATAAGGGGGATTAAGTTATATCTAGGTTCCACGTGGAAAATAAGGGGGATTAAGTTATATCTAGGTTCCACGTGGAGAATAAGGGGGATTAAGTTATATCTAGGTTCCACGTGGAAAATAAGGGGGATTAAGTTATATCTAGGTTCCACGTGGAAAATAAGGGGGATTAAGTTATATCTAGGTTCCACGTGGAGAATAAGGGGGATTAAGTTATATCTAGGTTCCACGTGGAGAATAAGGGGGATTAAGTTATATCTAGGTTCCACGTGGAAAATAAGGGGGATAAGGTTATATTTAGGTTGCGTGTCAGTGGTTGTTGAGTGAATTGACATCAGACAACGTAACGATACGCGTACAACCTGCATGATGAGTGGTTAAATCTCCTCGGACAGTGTTAAATCACAACACGTGCACACAGCCAAAGGTTTTTTCTACGACCAGACCAGACCGGAACGAACAAGTCAGGTAGAGAGAAAGAGCACTCTTTGTGTCAGCCGTGCATCTTCTCTACGGTGAACTCGCGCAGGGAAAGCGTCCACAGGGAGACCTCACCCGCGCTTGAAGCACGTATGCAAGAGAGACCTGAAGCCGTGCATGGACATCGACCTTGAACGTCTGGGAAGCTACAGCCTCAGTGCTCTACAGGGAGACCTCACCTAGGCTACAAGGACACATGCAAGAGGGACATGAGGGACTTGAACAAGGACCGTAACACCTGGGAAGCTACAGCCTCAGAACGGTCGGAGTGGTGGCAGAAAGTGCAGAAAAATACTCTCTGTGTTCGAAGAGAGAATTAATGTTAGTTCAGCATTCTAAGCCACAGAGACGATTAGGACACAGTGACGGACTACCTACCTCAGTAATAGGGCTTGGTCATGCTTGGCCTTGTCTACTTGATAATTAAAAAAAGAAAATAATGTTTTTCCTCGGAAATGAAGCACAAAACTGTCTTACCATATGCCGTGCATACCTGTCACATCTCAAAGCTTTTTGCATCAACAATTCTAACATTTTATTTTATCATTAATGCAAACTTTTCTTTATCATATTAACAATGTCAACCTTGTATTGCTAAACAAATCTTAGCTCTACCTTCTTATGCAACTCAAGCAATTACGGGGAGGGTGAGGAGGTGGGGGAGGTGTCCCTCGGTATTCTGTTCTTGTCCCCCCCCCCCCCCTTCTCAAAGAAAATAATCTGGTTACAAACTGGAAAACCCCAATGAAATAACTATCAGCCGTTTTTGTTTTGTTTCG